>NC_143486.1:88738100-89038100 GCF_027475165.1 Benincasa hispida | reverse complement strand
ATGTTAAACATTCTATTTTATCAATAATAATGACTTGTTGATTTTGCATCTTATTATGAAAATCCAATAAATGCATCCTTGCATGTAGTCTGAATGTTGTAACTTTATGTAGTGATATAAACAGGATCAAGTTGCAGTATATAGCTTAAATGGTCTAATAAGTATATGGATGAAATTGGGTATCTCATCTTAGTAACACTATTGGACGCGGCCCACTCTATAGTTGTTACAAGAAGTTGTAAGGTGTTACAAACGATGTGATCCAAAAATCGTTCATGTTGAGACATGTGAGTGGGGGCATCCTATGCAATGATTTTACATATAGACAGGACCACTGAAATAGTCCTTTTTCTTTATAACGACCGTTTACTGTTAAAACTGACTATTTTATTTATCATATAACATATGTTAACTCAATCTTAATCTTGAACTAGCTATGAATTCCTGTTTGTTCGAGATTATCCTTTGATCTGCAAACAGTGAGAGTAGTCCAATAACACTGCTCAATAAGCTTACCATTTTGGGGATAAGACGTGATGAATAACTGGGGACATAGCCTTGCAAGATGGAATTCACTCCTACCCTATTTAGAGTTAGCAGGTAAGTTGTTCTCTTAAGTACTAATTCCAAGTCTTAAACAATCGGGGCCCCACCTTCTCATGATAGAGAAAGGATTTGATTCATAGAGATTATGAATCAGAATTATTCATTAGAGGATCAGTAGGAACTTAAGGAACAAGATGTATTCACAGGGATAAAACGGTATTTTTGACCTAGCTATGATTACGAACAACCTGTGAAGGATCGACTTACTGATTATGGTTACTAAGTGGACATAATATATCTACAGTGAGAGGAGTTCAACTATGGGCTATAGTGGAGTGTCCCATTAGTTAACGAATGGGGGTTAGATCGAACTAATGAGTTTAATCGATAAATCTCGACTCGTTGGAGCCCATGATCTGTAGGTCCGTGTGGTCCCCCTACTAGCTCGTAAATGGATAAGCTTTAGAGTAGCTTGAGAAATTAATTTGAAACATTCAAATTAAACGGAACATGAGAATATATATTTAAATATGATTTAAATATATGAAGATGATTATTGTACAAAAATTAATTTAATATTAGATATTAAATTAATTTTTGAAAATCATTTTTCAATTTCATCAATCAAAATGGTTTTGAAATCATTTTGTGATTTTAAAAGAAAAATGAAAAATGGTTTTTGCATGCCATACAAAAATGGAAAATGTTGTATTTCCATTATCATCTTCATTATGCTCACACAAACCCCATCTTCTTCTCTCCATTAATACTCCAAGCATGAGCTGCAAGTCATGCAATTCACTTGTTTGCATGTTCATCTGCAATAAATAAAGAAGTTTGGAGTCATTTAAGAAGAACTAATGCATAAATTTTGAGAAAAAATCTCTGAGAGAAGAAAGAGTTCTTCTTTTTGGGCTGCTGTGTGTTCTTCACTATTCTATATCTATGCAAATTGTTCTTGAGTCCCACAACTCTGTCTAAAGCTTCAAGAGGATAGTGGGGAAGACCTTGAGGTGGTTCATGGTGATATTTTGTGAAGACTATTGATGTACAATCAAGTTCTTGGAGAGTTCTTCAAAGGTATGATCTTAAAACGCTCTTTTTAGAAAAGCATATTTTAGTTTCTACCAAAATTAGTGAATTTGAATGCTTATGGATCCTTGATACTTCTACTGCATATTATTTAACTCTTTCAATTGGTATCAAAGCATCTTTTAAGCATTCAATTCGGTTTAATTTTGGTGTGGTGGGTGTTTTTCATGAGATATATGAAATTGATGCACTGGTATGATTTTCTGAGTTTTGGCATCTTAATTCTCTTTAATTTCTCAATTAAATTTGTAATTGGCTCTTTTTTGAAGAACTTTTATGTGTTAGCAAGAGTCTGTAATTTATTTGGAGTCATTAGAGTTGAAATTAAGATGTAATTCAAGAAACAAATGAAGGAGGTCGAGCTGTTGTTCCAGTTTTTTCAGCTTCTGCTCAAATTTGTTGCTGAGGTTCAGTTGCTAAGCGATCGTTTAGTTCCAGATGTTACACGATGTGAAGAAAAGCTAGACAATCGTTTAGTAATGGGCATTGGTCGTTGTGATGTTGAACGCTAAGAGATCGTGTACCTGCAGGAGCTAAGCGATGCGTTTATTTGCTATATGATAGCACTACGCGATCGTTTAGCTCTGGCGTGGGAACTAAACGATACATTAAATTTGCTAAACGATTGCACTATACGATCGTTTAGCTATGACGCACGTTGAGCGATGCGATGAAGTGCTACGCGATAGCACTGAGCGATCGTTTAGATACGGAGCTAAGCGATCGTGTAGATAAATGCTAAGCAACGCGATGATGTTCTATACGATAGAGCTAAGCGATCATTTAGTTGTGATGGATACTAAGCGATGACATGAAAGCGCTGGGCGATGGAGTTAAACGATCATTAGTTCTATGTGATGGAGCTAAGCGATATCAAGGAGAAGGAACTAAGCGATCGTGTAGTCCTATATGATAGAGCTAAGCGATCGTTTAGCTTCGGCAAAACACTAAGTGATTGTGTACCTCCTCTCAACCTAAGGCGATGACACTAGACGATCACCTTCAGTGCTACACGATCGGCCTTAGCAACACTTTGAGGTTGGACCGAGAGCAGCTGATTCGATCGGTTTCTCAAGGTTCAATCTGGTTCAGCCTCAAAGGGTTTTAGCTGGTCCGGTTCAAACTCATCTAGCTCGGTTCAACATGCTTGGGTTCGATTTGGAGCAGTTCGAGCGATTCAAAGACAGCTTTGAAGCCGTTTGTAATAGTTAGGCATTTGTTTGCTTGCTTATGCCCAAACGAAAACTATAACAGTTAGTATTTAATTGTTTATGCATGAGATGTATGTAATAATTAAATAATTCATGTATATGCATACAATATGCCATGTAGATTTAAAACCCCACAATAGAAAGCATGTTACATGCATTGAAAGTATGTTATAATTTTTATAATATATAGTATGCATGTTAGGATTGTGTTTAATATAATGGTTATATTAGATACCTTTGTTGAATGTTGTGGATGTTAAGCATGTCTAAATTTTATAAGTTGTTATAAAATTGGTTAGACGTTTAAAATCTATAACAAAGAACAGTTGCATGCTCACTTAGGTTAACAACTAATTTTAAACATTAAAATAGATTGTTATCTTATAAAATACGGTTACAAACTCATATCGGTTCATAAACCTGTCTAAGGCTGGGGGTACTTAAGTTGACGGTTTACGGAACATCTCCTACCTGGGGATTATAACCAAACTATTGAGAGTTGTTAACTAATTTTATGAGCTTGCGTGAGCGATGTGAGGTAATAAAATGGTTTATCACCTAGAAATTGTAGGTTAAATCAAATTATAAAAGTTATATTTGGATAAACCACTTAAACTTAGGTTGTATGAAATTAGCCATCATGCCTAAGTAAATTACCCAAACATTTAGAACACTTCAGTGGGAGATTAACAATATATTTGATATATAGTTATTAGCTCTCACGTCCTCAAGAGTTCATACCGTGAGATCCATGCTCGGCCTCATATCGATTTTATCTCGACTACTCCATACAGAAAGTGTTTGCATGGGTCAATAACAAGGTGAATGAGGAAGGTGGTTCATAGTAAGTGGGTGAAGGAAATGTGAACATTGTCCTACGGTCTCCTCCATTAGTTTGAACTGTGAGATTCCTATGTTTTTCCTGCTGTCGTTTTTATGCAGCACTAGCTAGTTGTTAACCGCGACGATCCCTACGGAGGGTTGTAACATAGGATTCGGAACAACCCAGGCTTCAGTAAAATTAGTAGGGTCTTATAGTTTCGTCTTGGCTATTGTCTTCTATCTCAGAGGCATATTCATACCGTCTTATAAGATCTGAAAATGGCGGGTCATGCTTACAAAAATTACTAATTGTTAGTAAAGATCTTGACCAAAAACGATAACCAAAAGAACTATTGGAATATGAGTTATTCTAGATAATAATATTTGGTCAAGAACTATCTTGCTTTTGTGAAGGAATTCTTGACTGCCCCACGGTAGTACTTGTTCTAAATCACTTAAGTATCGTTGCAAATAAATAAAGATTTATTGGGTACTTTATTAGCTAAAATGGATTTAGATGCATATTTAAAAGAGTTTGTTTAAAATGTTTCAGCAATGTCGAACTCAATCATACAATTGCTTGCTTCTGAAAAATTTAATGGAGAGGGTTATTCGATTAGAAGTCAAATATCAATACAATATTAGTAGTAGACATTTGAGGTTTGTGTTGACGGAGGAGTTTCCTCCAGTTCCCAGTTCAAAGGCTACCTAAAATGTTTGGGATGTCTATGATAGGTGGGTGAGGACGAACGAGAAAGCCCGGGCCCATTTCTTGGCGAGTATATTTGATGTACTCAACAAGAAACATGAGGTCATACCCACAGTTCGTGAGATTATGGCATCATTACAGGAGATGTTCGGGCAACTGTCATTGTCTGTTAGACATGAAGTCATCAAATATGTGTATGTGACACGTATGAAATATGGGACCAACTTAAGAGAACAGTTCTCGACATGATGGTCCATTTTAACATTGTAGAGGCTCATGGGGCTATGATAGACGAGACAAGTCAAGTGAGCATGATACTGGAATCTCTTCCTAAGAGCTATCTGTCGTTCAGGACAAATGCTGTCGTGAACAAAATCACTTATAACTTAACAACGCTGTTGAATGAATTGCAACTTATCAATCTATGATGAAACTGAAGGAAAAAGAAATAAATATTATTTCAAAATCGAAAAAGTTTTACAAGGAGTCCACGTCTGGTACGAAAACTGTTGGTGATAAGAAAGCTGGTCCTTCTTCTTCTAAGGATAAAACCGTACAAATGAAGAAGAAAGGAAAAGGAAAAAAGAAAACCACTGCGAAAAAAAAACAAAAACAGAACTCCCAAGGGAAAATGTTTCCATTGTGGAGAGGTTGGGCATTGGAAATGAAATTGCCCAAAATATCTTGCTAAAAAGAAAGTAGAAAAGACTAAACAAGGTAAATACGATTTATTAGTTGTTGAAACATGTATAGTGGAAAATTCTCACTTAACCTGGATATTGGATTCAGGCGCCACTAATCATGTTTGTACTTTTCTACAAGAAACTAGTTCTTGGAGAAGACTTTCTGAATATGAGATGACTTTCAAGGTGGGAATAGGTGAAGTCATTTCAGCTGAAGCAGTGGGAGATGTGAAGTTGTTTTTTTGGATATTCATTTATCTTGCTCAAGAATGTGTTCTTTGTATCTAAGATGAAAAGAAATCTGATCTCCATTTCCCGTCTTTTAGAGAATATGTACAATGTATCTTTTGAATGAAATGAAGTGTTTGTTTATTCAAGAGGTGTTCATATTTGTTTTGCTAGACTTGAAAATAACTTATACATATTACAACCAATTGAAGCAAAAGCCATTTTAAATATAGAGATGTTTAAAACGGCTGAACTCATAATAAAAAGCGGAAAATTTCTCCTAACACCTATCTTTGGCACCTCAGGCTTGGTCACATTAATCTCAATAGGATTGAGAGATTGGTAAAACACGGTCATCTAAATTAGTTAGAAGACAGTTCCCTACCTCCATGTGAATCTTGTCTTTAGGGAAAAATGACGAAAAGATCTTTTTTTGACAAAGGTCTTCGTGCCAAAGAACCTCTTGAACTTATACATTCAGATGTTTGTGGTCTGATGAATGTTAAAGCTCGAGGAGGATATCAGTACTTCATCAGTTTTATTGAAGATTACTCTCGATATGGCTATATTTACTTAATCAGTCACAAGTCTGAAACTCTTGAAAAGTTCAAAGAATTTAAGGTTGAGACTGAAAATCAGTTAAGTAAAAGAATTAAAACACTTCGATCTGATCAAGGTGGTGAGTATATGGATTTGAAATTCTAGAACTATCTAGTAGATCATGGAATTCAATCCCAACTCACAGCACCTGGAACACCACAACAAAACAATGTTGCAGAAAGGAGAAATCGAATCTTGTTGGACATGGTTTGGTCTATGATGAGTTATGCTTAATTACCTAAATCCTTTTGAGGGTATGCAGTATAGATTGCAGTTTATATTATGAACATTGTTTTGTCCAAAAATGTTTCAGAAACACCATATGAATTGTGGAAAGGGCGCAAAGAAAGTTTACGTCATTTCCGTATCTAGGGTTGTCCAACACACGTGTTGGTACAGAATCCTAAGAAATTGGAAACACGTTCGAAATTATGCCTATTTGTAGGATATCCCATTGAAACAAAAGGAGGATACTTTTATGATCCCCAAGAAGATAAAGTGGTTGTATTGACAAATGCAACATTCTTGAAAGAGGATCGTATTAAAAATCATTTACCTCGCAGTAAACTAATATTGTAAGAACTTTTTAAAGATACTACAGAAAGATCAACAAGAGTTGTTGATCAAGCTGGTCTATCAACAATAGTTGTTGTCCCGTCACGTCCATCCCAAGAGTTAGGAATGCCTGGTCGTAGTGGGAGGATTATTCAACAACCTGAATGTTACATGGGTTTGGCAGAAACTCAAAACATCATAAAAGATGATGGTTTAGAGGATTCATTAACCTTTAAGAAAGCAATGGAAGATGTCGACAGGGAACAATGGATAAAAGCCATGGACGATGAAATGGAGTCTATGTACTTCAACTCAGTTTGGGAACTTGTAGATCAACCACACGGTGTTACACCTATAGGTTGTAAGTGGATCTACAAGTGAAAATGAGACGAAACTGGCAAGGTACAGACCTATAAAGCCAGACTCGTGGCAAAGGGTTTTACCCAAAGAGAAGAAGTTGATTATGAAGAATTTTTTTCCTTTTGTTGCCATGATCAAATCAATAAGAATAATTCTTGCCATTGCCACATACTATGACAATTGTTGGGTTTTATGTCCTAAAACTCGTGGTTTTGTAAACATTAGAACTTATTCTGAGAATTCAATAAATTTATTGTTGAATATATTTTTTTTTTTAGAAATCCAATAAACCTAAGTCCCTTAACTATTATATGAGTACTTGAACTTTAGTGGAGACATACAAATAGATTAGGTTCGAGTAAATAGTCAAAATGATCTATAGTATATGAATAAGGTTGGGTACCTTATTCTACTAACACTATTGAATGCAGCCTACTCTGTAGTTGTTACAAGGAGTTGTAAAGTGCTACATACGAAGTGATCCTAATTCGTGCATGTTAAGACATGAGGAGTGGTGGTGTCCTGTGCAAATGAGTTTTGTGCAAGATCGGACCACGAAACATGTCACTCTTACTTTATAACGTTGTTTACTATTTAAGACTAACTATTTCAGAGTGATGACCTAGGTAACTTAATCTTAATCCTGAGCTAACTATGAACTCCTGTTTGTTTGGGATTATCTTTTGATCTGCAAACGGTGAGAGTAGACCAATTGCCTCTGCTCAATAAGCTTACCATTTTGGGGATAAGACTGGATGAATAGCTGGGAACATAGGGTGCAAGAGGGAATTCACTCCTACCCGATTAGGGTTAGTAGAAAGGTTGTTCCCTTCAAGTGTTGATTCTGGGTCTTGAACAAGAGGCCTCACCCTCTCATTGGCCTGAGAGGGATTCGATTTGTTGATTGGATCATAAATAAATTGTTCATTGGGGAATCAATGGAACTTAAGGAATAAGAGGTAATTTCGGGGGTAAAATAGAGATTCGACCCAGACGTTATTACGAGCAACCTGTGAAGGGTTAACTTACTAATCATGGTTATATCGAGTGAACATAATATATCTACAACAAAAGGAGTTCAGGTGTAGGCTTTAGTGGAATCACCCATTAATTAACAAATAGGGGTTAGATCGGTCTAATGAGTTTAGCCGACTAATGTCGGATCATTGGAGCCTATGATCTGTAGGTCCGCGAGGTCCCCTACTAGCTCGTAAATGGATAAGCTCTAGAATAGCATGATAAGTTAATTTGAAGTGTTCAAATTAGAATTAAATGAATTTGGAGAAATAATATTTAAATATGATTTAAATATTTGAAGATGGAATTTTGTTAAAAATTAATTTAATATTGTATATTAAATTAATTAGAATTATTTAAATTGTTTAAATAATTATTTATTAATTTTATTAAAGAAAATTAATTTATGAAATTAATTTTGTAAAATTAATAATATTTTTAGTTTTATTAAATAAAATTGATTTTTGACATCAATTTTGATAAAATAGAAAAAAAAAAGAAAAGAAAAAATACAAAGTTGGAAAAATTGATTTTCCATTTACTCCATGAACTAGCTCACCAACAACCCACTTTAACTCTTCATTAACTCCAAGCATGAAGTGATGCAGCAAGCTTCTTTGCATGAATGTCTACAATATATAAAAGATTTTGGAGTGTTTTGGCTAAAGGCAACCGAATGAAATTCTGAAAAAAAAAAAAAAAAGTTGAGAGAAGAAGGGTGTTCTTCTCCATGGTTGCTGCTGTGAGCTTCTCCAAATTCCCTTAATTCCAGCTCATTTTGAGTCTCACTACTCAATCGTGAGCTCCAAGAGGATAGTAGGGAAGATCTTGGGGTGGTATACAACAAGATTCTGTGGAGATTTGCAGCTGAATCAAAGTTTAGAGGAAGTTCTTCAAAGATATGTCATGAAACCCATTTTTTCTGTTGAAGCATGTTTTCTTTTCTGCAAAAATTAATGAATTAAAGTGCTTATGGATCTTGGTTTCTTCCGCTGTACATTGGTACCTTCCAACAACAATGAGATATGGCAAATGGATGTCAAGCAGGAACTGATCCGTAGCACGATGGCAGGACAGCCTACCCAGACTCAGGCTCAGGAGGAACTAGTGCCACCCGAGCCGTTACGTCAAAACCGTCCGCAGGACAAGGACACACAGAGCCTGTCTCTTGAGGCCAAACATTTAAGGGATTTCTAGAAGTATGACCCTCGCCCCTTTGATGGATCGTTAGGAGACCCCACCAAGGCAGAACTGTGGTTGTCTTCCATTGAGACAATTTTCCATTTTATGAGGTGCCCGGAAGAGCACAAACTACAATGCGCAGTCTTCATGCTGACTGGTAACGCGACAATCTGGTGGCGTTCGGCAAAAAAGATGATCGATATTGGAGGTGACCTTGTAACCTGGGAACAGTTTAAGGAATGTTTTTATGAGAAGTACTTTTTGGCCAACACTCGATACAATAAGCAGGCAGAATTCTTGAACCTGAAGCAGGGCGTTATGTCAGTGGAGAGTACGAGCAAGAATTTGATAAGCTGTCTCACTTTGCTCCTGAGCTAGTGGCCATCGAGGCAGCGAGGACCGAGAGATTCATTTAGGGCCTGAGGAGTGGGTTGCGAGGGATGGTGCATGCCTTGGATCTTAAGACTTATGCCGCGGCACTGCGAGCCGCTGTAAGGATTGATGCTGACTCCCAGGGGGGAGAGGAATATAGAAGGTCACTCGAGATTGGGACCTCCGCAGGGCAGAAAAGGAAGACTGAGCACAGGACTCTTGAACATCAACAGAGGGGTCAGAACATAGTGCATGCTCCACGTCAGTGGGGACAACAGAGTACCCAGGCTGGGAATGGCAAGGAGGATAGACCGATATGCACCACTTACGGTAAGCAACACTGGGGACGTTGTTTAGTCGGCTTTGGGAATTGTTTCCATTGTGGCCAGAAGGGACATATGGCAGACAAATGTCCAAGGAAGAATGCTCCTGAGCATAGGAGCCAGCCCGTAGGATCGTTCCAGGGAGGCCGAACCGCCAGCAACAACAGAGAAAGGTATTTTCTACCACTCGGCGTGAGGCCGAGAAGTCAGGCACCATGGTGACAGGTACACTTCCCATTTTGGGACACCATGCTTTTGTTTTATTTGACTCTGGTTCTTCGCACTCGTTTATATCTGCTATGTTTGTGAGACACGCCATGTTAGACTCAGAACCGTTTCCATTTGCATTGTCTATTTCCACTCCCTCGGGAGAGATCATGTTAGCTTCAGAAAAGATAAAGGCATGTCAGGTAGAGGTAGCCAACCACACATTAGATGTAACCCTGATAATATTAGATATGCGCGATTTTGATGTTATATTAGGCATGGATTGGTTAGCTGTTAACCATGCCAGCATAGATTACTCTCGTAAGGAGGTTATCTTTAAGCCTTCTACAGGAGCCTGTTTTAAGTTTAAAGGGGTTGGAATCGTAGTCCTACCCAAGATGATATCCACATTGAAGGCCAGTAGGCTATAAAACCAAGGAACCTGGGGCTTTATGGCCAGTATGGTAGATACCAGAGAGAACGAAGTTACCTTGACTTCAGAGCCAATAGTGGGGGATTTTCCAGATGTGTTTCCAGAAGACCTTCCCGGATTTCCCCCGCAGTGGGAGATAAATTTTGCCATTGATTTGGTGCCAGGCACAACCCCCATTTCGAGGGCCCCGTACAGGATGGCCCCGGCAGAGTTGAAGGAACTGAAGGTCCAATTGCAAGAGTTGTTGGACAAGGGTTTCATTCACCCTAACGTGCCGCCATAGGGTGCATTCGTTTTGTTTGTGAAAAAAAAAGGATGGATCGTTACGTCTGTGCATCGACTACAAAGAGCTGAACAAGGTGACCGTCAAGAACAAATATCCCCTTCCCAGGATTGATGATTTGTTTGATCAGTTATAGGGAGCCACGGTATTCTCTAAGATTGACCTCCGGTCAGGGTACCACCAGCTGAGGATAAAGGACAGTGACATACCCAAGACAGCCTTCCGTTCGAGGTATGGACATTATGAGTTCATAGTGATGTCATTCGGCCTAACGAATGCACCAGCAGTTTATGGATCTGATGAATAGGGTGTTCAGGGAATTCCTCGACACCTTCGTGATTGTTTTTATTGATGATATTTTGATTTATTCCAAGACAGAGGCCGAGCATGGGGAGCATTTGCGGAGAGTTTTAGAGACATTGAGGGCCAATAAGCTATATGCTAAGTTTTCTAAATGTGAATTTCTCTCGTATAGCCGCCCCATTAACTCAACTGACCTGGAAGGGGGCAGCATTTATTTGGAATGAGACTTGTGAAAGCAGTTTCCAGGACCTCAAGCAGAGGCTGGTTTCAGCCCCAATTCTCAAAGTACCGGACGGATCAAATGGTTTCGTCATTTTCAGTGATGCATCCAAGAAGGGGTTGGGATGCTTATTGATGCAGTAGGGTAGAGTAGTTGCTTACGCTTCACGTCAGCTGAAGAAGCACGAATAGAATTATCCCATGCATGACTTAGAATTAGCAGCTGTGGTTTTTGCTCTCAAGATCTGGAGACATTACTTGTATGGGGAAAAGATACAGATCTTCACTGACCACAAGAGTTTGAAGTACTTTTTCACTCAGAAGGAGCTAAACATGAGGCAAAGGAGGTGGTTGGAACTAGTAAAGGATTATGACGGTGAAATTTTGTACCACCCGAGGAAAGAAAACGTAGTGGCAGATGCTTTAAGCAGAAAGGTGGCGCATTCCATAGCTCTCATCACCGGACAGACTCACCTATGCAGAGAACTGGAGAAGGCAGAGATTGCAGTAGTCGTGGGGGAGGTTGCGGCACAGTTAGCACAGTTGTTGGTGCAACCAAGCCTAAGGCAGAAGATTATTGATGCGCAGCGAGACGACCCTTATTTGGAGGAGAGAGTTCGTAGAGTGGAGTCAGGCCAGGATAGCGAATTCTTTATGTCAGCAGAAGGTGGCCTTCTTTATCAGGGGCGTCTGTACGTGCAGGCGGTTAGTGACATTAAGGAGGAGCTGTTGTTAGAGGCTCATAGTTCTCTATTCTCGATCCACCCCGGCAGCACCAAGATGTACCAGGATCGTGGAATGATATGAAAAGAGAGGTTGCAGAGTTCGTCAGTAAGTGTTTAGTGTGCCAGCACGTGAAAGCCCTGAGGCAGAGGCTAGCAGGCTTGTTACAACCATTAAATGTACCAGAATGGAAGTGGGAGCATGTGTCTATGGACTTCATCGTGGGGTTGCCTCGGACAGTTAAAGGTTTCACTGTGATATGGGTCGTTGTAGACAGACTTACAAAGCTAGCACATTTCATACCTGGAAACTCCACCTTTTCAGTGAATAAGTGGGCACAAATATACATGAAGGAAGTGGTAAGATTGCATGGAGTACCCGTGTCCATTGTGTCGGACAGAGACCCTCGTTTTACGTCTAACTTCTGGAAGAGTCTCCAAGCGGCATTGGGGACCCGATTAAACTTCAGTACAACATTTCACCCTCAGACTGATGGGCAGACAGAGAGATTGAATCAGATATTGGAAGACATGTTGCGTGCCTGTGCCATAGAGTTTTCCGGAAGCTGGGATGCTCATTTGCACTTAATGAAGTTTGCGTACAATAATAGTTACCAGTCCACTATTGGGATGTCACCTTTTGAGGCCCTATATGGGAAGAGTTGCAGGTCCCCTATGTGTTGGGATGAGGTAGGAGAGAGGAGATTGTTAGGACCTGAATTGGTACAGACCACAAATGAAGCCATACAGAAGATCAGAACTCGTATGCAGACAGCCCAGAGCAGATAGAAGAGCTATGCCGATGTAAGACGTAAGAACCTAGAATTTGAGACTGGGGTGAAAGTGTTCTTAAAGGTGGCACCCATGAAGGGTATTCTGAGGTTAGGCAGGAAAGGAAAGTTGAGTTCGAGATTCATTGGACCTTTCGAGGTCCTGGAACAAGTTAGCCCTGTAGCTTACGGTTTGGCCTTGCCCCCAACATTGTCTTTAGTTCATAATGTCTTCCATGTTTCGATGCTAAGGAAGTACGTGGCAGACCCATCTCATGTAGTTGACTACGAGCCCTTGTAGTTGAATGATAGCTTGAGCTACGAGGAGAGGCCCATAGAGATTCTTGCCAGAGAAGTAAAGACATTGCACCGTCGAGAAATTGCTTTTGTGAAAGTTCTGTGGCAGAACCACCAGCTCAGGGAAGCCATCTAGGAGTGAGAGGATGAGATGAAGGCCCAGTACCCGGAGCTATTTCAAGGATGAACTTTCGAGGAAGAAAGTTCTTTGAGAGGGGAAGAATGTAAGACCCCACACCTTTTTATTTATTTATTATTAATGTAAAACTTTTCCCCTTTTCAGTATTTGTCCTTAGTTGAAGGGCATGTTTGGAATTCTGAATTTAAAGTATGAATGCGAGAATTTAAGTGTTGCCATGGAATTTATTCACAAACTTTTCAATTTTCAAATGCAATTTAAAAAGTTATGGTAGGAATTAATTATTTTTTTTTTTTGGAAAAAGGAAAGGGATTAAATAGTATAAAGTATGTTAAGGAAAGGATTTAATTAAAAATATACTATTTTCCTTTATTATTAGTTTTTTTTAAAATAAAAAGGGCCCTCCCAATCTCCTTCACGCGACTCTCCCTCACTCCCCGACCTCCATTGCTCCGCCGCCGCCTCAGTCATCCAACTTCGTCAACCCCACAGACCACGTCGTGTGACTCCCCCGTACCCTCCTCTGTCCGTCCGTTCGGAGTCGCACCGATCTCGCCCAACCGAAGAGGATCCATCCGTTCGAGTCGCTGCTGCCTGCTTCGAGCTCGAACTATGGGAGCCGCCATTCGCAGTCGTTTGCCACTCCTCCGTCCAGCCCTACGCGTCGCTGGTCCGCCACCATAGATCTGTCCAACGGGCTGCTCGAGTTTCTGTATCGGGGCCGCCATTCAACTCTAGATTCCACCGTCGACTCTTGGTTTTGAACAGATCTTGGATTTAGGTAAGGTCAATGTTATGAGATGGATTTCTTGAAGGATTTTTTACACCCATTGATTATTGGATTTAATAATCATTTAATTCATGTTTTGAAGGTTTTAAATTGTTGTTCGTTGGAATTAGACCTTGTTAGAAGGAGATTTTGGAGTGGTTGTTGATCAAGTTTCGTTGGGTAAGTTCATTGGTGATCCCAAAAAGAAAAAAGAAAATTTAATTTGTATGTATGGATCTTGGTTCCAAGAATTTAAAATTTGTGTTATGTTTTGTATTAGGAGACTTAGTTTAGGGGTTTGTGGTTGGAGATCATTAGCTTGGATTACAAATCAGAATTTGATTTCGAGGTAAGTAATCTTATCATTGGAACTGCCCACGGGCCATGCAGGATAAGTGTATGTTATGGTAAATGTTAGCATGTTGATTGACAGTATGACTTAAATCAAAGTATGTTCTGGCACAAATTCTGATTTATTTACATGCACACCTGAGTGCTTGATCCTTAGTATGTGATAGTATGTGTTTTCATATGTCGAGGTCTAATCTGCTGGTGTTGAGGCATACTTGTATGTTGTGACTTTATGATATAAGTTATACATGGACGATGTATAATATGTTGTTAAGAATTATGGGTATGTGATACAGCCATGGTATTAAGGATTTTTATGTATGCTTTAGAACCGTACCATGTTGAATTTTAGCACGTTAGGACTGTGTGAATATCCTTATTGATTAGTTAGATGCTCACCAGTTTTGTGTTTCCTTCGGGATTCACCAGTTTTTGTTTCCTTCGGGATTCACCAGTTTGTGTTTCCTTCGGGATTCACCAGTTTTTGTTTCCTTCGGGATTCACTAGTTTTGTGTTTCCTTCGGGATTCACCAGTTTTGTGTTTCCTTCGGGATTCACAAGTTTTGTGGGCATACTTAATTACAATAGGGTAGGACTCAATCTCTTATATGTTACATGTATTTATGTGCCATATGTGGGTATCTAGAGGATATAGATGCCTAGCCTGACCCCAGTGGTGGGGTTACTTACTAAGTATTTCATACTCATTCTTTCTTATGTTGATGTTTCAGGTAAGGGTAGAGATGCACCAGCGATGGCGCAACGGAATTCGTGATCGAGCCACTGGGATTAGTTTTTACGCTTCCGCATCATGAGATTTAGAGTTCCTTTCATGTTTCCCTTAATGTTTAGTTTTGATGTTTGAAACTTATTATTAAGAATTGTTTTTCATATGCACTTATTAACCTTTATGATTTATGGGTACCCTACTATTGTTTTTAACAATGACATTTATTAAATGTCTTTTGAACTTCTCTTGTTTTTAATTAGCATTTATTTCAAATAACTGAGCGTCGTTTTAAATTCTTTGCATGCATATATTTTAGTAATGGCCTTACCTAGGTCTTAGGGGGTCGGGTCGTTACAGTGATAGCATTGAGCGATCGTTTAGATGGGGAGCTAAGCGATCGTGTAGACAAATGCTAAGCGACGCGATAATGTTCTATACAATGGAGCTAAGCGATCGTTTAGCTACGATGGATACTAACCGATGACATGAAAGCGTTGGGCGATGGTGTTAAACGATCATTTAGTTCTATACGATGGAGCTAAGCGATATCAAAGTGAGGAACTAAGCGATCGTGTAGTCCTATACAATAGAGCTAAGCGATCATTTAGCTTCGGCAAAACATTAAGCGATCGTGTACCTCCTCTCAACTTAAGGTGATGACACTAGACGATCACCTTCAGCACTACACGATCGACCTTAGCAGCACTTTGAGGTTGGACCGAGAGAAGCCGGTTCGACCGATTTTCTCAAGGTGTCTAAAACCCTCCGTCTCATAAAATTTAAACGAAAACTCATTCAGAATTATCATCTTAGTGCGTGCTAGTCTACACGCGTGTTGGCTAAACAATGTCGTCACAAAATTACTAGCATTGACTCCTTTTCCATCATTTGAAGGTACAAGAGTTAGGGTGGTTTGTCATTTTTCTTCTTCTTTATATGGATATTTTTTACATGGATTTATTAAGTGCTTCCATAAAGTACTAGTTCCACAAGTATTACTATCACATGCGTAATCTTTACCACAATAATTACATTTGCACCTAGCTCCATCATTAGCACTCGCTTCCATTTTTGTGAAATGATCCCACACAGACGAAGTTGGTTTATTAGGTCTCTTTTGATTGAACTTGGGAGATATGGGTGATATATTTTTAGGAGTTTAGCTAACATTAGGAGGGGGAGGAGGGGGAGAATGAGGCATTTCATTATTACCGATTCCACTTGCATTACCACTACTATTGTGACGTTGTCCATCAATAAAATAAATTAAACTAGTAAACAACTAACTACACCTACCTTTACAATTACAAAAAAAAAAAAAAAAAAAAAAAAAAAAACACTAGTTTCTCAATTAACCCAGAACAACTCATGCATAAAGATAAATCATCAATTACACATAAACAGTATATGTACACAATAAAAATTAAATTATTTTACGCACGATGAAGTTTGAAAATGGTGATTCGATCGTGTCTGATTTCGTGTTCGTTGTGACGACTTTGAAGAATCTAACTGTTCTTAAGACACTGTGAGGTTGAATAAAAATTAATTTATTAATCAATCTATTGTGGATAACACAATAAAACCTCTAATAATCTATTTTGAATGGAATAGTGAGTTGTGTACAACACAATAAAACCTCTAATAATTTAGAATTCAAAACTCTCAACATTTTGTGGACAACACAAAAATAAGTTTAACATTGCCAAAAGATTTCCAAATCATGTCACAATACAATAATCTGTACTCCAAATTAAGTGATATTGTAAAGTTACTTTTTTATTTCAAAAGTGCCTAAAAGAGAAGAAGTAAATGAAAAGCAAAAACTCCATACCAAGGGGAGGCCGGAAATTGGAAATTTTTTAAGTGTAGGGAGGGTTCAGCTTTAGATGACGAGGGTTTAGGGGCCGAGTGGGCTAGATCGACGAGGGTTTTGCAGTGGAGGGACGAGCACAATAGGACAGATAGGACGATGTTGGGTTTAGCGACGAAGGGACGGGACGGCGTTGAGGGGAGGGTTCGTTCGAAGTTCGGAGTCTCGGACGAGCGGCGCTGAGGGGAGGGTTCGTTCGAAGAGGACAGACAAGCGAGCGGCACTAAGGACTGAGGAGAGCTTATTTCTTTGTTTTTTTTAATATATATATGCGGATGCGCGAGGCCAAAATCGGCGAGAGTTTCATTTTTCTTTGATTCTTTTAATAATATATATATATATATATATATCAGGTGACCCAACCCTAATAATTTTTAACCTGAGACCTGACCCGGAATTTAAATTTTTAATAAATTCTAACCCAACCCAACCCAATCCAAAATAAAATCTAATCCAACCGAACCTTTACAAGTTGGGTTGGGTAGTCCGGGTTGGTCGGATTATCGGGTTTTTTGAACACCCTTAGTGAAAACCAAAGGCATGGGCTCTTTTTATAGGCTTGGAACCCATCCTTATTATTCAATTTAACATATGTGGGACAAATTGCACTTCTAATATTTTGCCAAAACTCAACACGATGAAGGTGATGAATCAGGACTTGCATTGGTAGAAGAGAAGGCAAGTACCACAGAAGGACCATCTCCACCAAAGTTTTCATCAACTCCCCCTCCAACAACGGGAGTTAATTCAGTTGGTCACAACCTAGCATGAACTAGTCATACCTCTAAGAGGCATCATTGTTTTTGGTCAACTGCCTGTCATACCAAAAAGATAAGGGGAAGGTGAAAGAGGTGGGGAAGAAGCGACGTGCAAGAGAAGGACCAAGCGGCACGAAAGTCCAAAAAAAGAACCGCAAATGTAAATTCGTGCTCATATCTAGGGATTCTGAAAGGATAGGTTCTTCTTTTTCTTATGTTTAGGGTGGAGGAGGGTTTGGGGTTTTAGTTTTTTTTTTTTTTTTTTTTTTTTTTTTTTTTTTTTGTGAATGTGGAACCTTGACCCCATTATTTTCTTTAACTTAAAATCATGTTACATATGTTTATTTTTTTTTTTTTGTATGAAATTAAATTCCTACAAATCATTTATTTCTATTTTTTCTATCCATATTTTGTTTGCTTCACGAGATTGCCTTTAGAAAATACAACAAAGTGACTAAAGATATAAGGAACTGATAATAACACATGCATGCAACGAACATGTGACTCAGAATGATTCGTGTCAACTTTATCGATATTGACTGATATACCAATAGGTCGGTAAGCATATGGAAATTTGGAATTTGTAAAATTTATAAAACATTTACCGATCACGGTTAACTGTTATCGACTCTATAATCAAAATCGGTACATTGATAGGCATACGAGTGAATATGTTTTTAAATATTTACCTATTGGTGCATCCGTAAAATTGTATGTTATGATATCTGAGGGTAAAAGAAGGAAATTCGTCATAAAATATTTTAATAAAATAAGTGGATCCCACTACATGTTCAAACTCAATCGGATTGAGCACCTTCCGAAGGTTAATCGGTTTATAAGATTTAATTACAGATAGTATGATGGACCTCACATCTAATTGTGATTACAGACGAACATGTAAACAACATCAAAAGCAATCAAATGGACCTCACTAAACAATTAGTGATTGAATAATACCTATTCACCCAACGTAAATGTGGTCTTAATTCAATACAACAAACATATAGTTACAAGGATTTGAACCTTCGACATAAAAAGAATAAGTATATGTCAATTATCATAAACTAAGCTAATGTTGCCTACACCAACACATAAATATCAACCAAAATGCAAATTGTAATTTTGTCGTTAGTTTTTTGTTTAATCCAATTCTCACCTAATCTTTGGTTAAACTTATGTGAAATTTATATATAACAAAAGTATATTTACAAAAATTGCAATCCTTTTTTCAATTCAAGATAAGGTACTATAAAACATACTAATTAAAAAGAGAAATTGTGTACGTTTAGGTTTTCACCTTACAAAATTAACATGTTTAGGTTTTCATCTTACAAAATTAGCACGTTTTTTGAAAACTCGTAAAAATAGTTTTTCTCGGTCCATCTCGGACGAGATCAACCACCAAGATTTAATTAAAAAAATCAAATTTGTCTAATTTATAGATTGTTTTGGGCTTACACATGACATTTGCTAACTTTTTTTTTATATAATCTTCCCAAATCTTATATATTTTCAATTTTCTCCAAATTTGCTAAATATTATATCAAATTATTACATAATTTTTCAAATCTTTAGCATAATTTATGTTTTCACAATTATATGAATTTTCAAAATTCCAAATGGGTTTTTCAATTATCAAAATAGATTTTTCAAATTGATTTAACATTTTTAAATTTTGGGAAAGATCAATTTTTTCAGAAAATTGGGTAAGATTTGGGACATATATAGAATCTTGGTGTTAATCCTACCTGAAATTCCATCGAGAAAGCTCAAATATATGAATTTCGGTGTTAATTATGCTCGAAATTTCCTCGAGAAAGTTCAAATATATAGAATCTCGATGTTATTTTGCTCGGGATTAGCACCGAGATGCACATAATCTCGATGTATAATCTAATGAGATATACCAAGAAAGCCCCAAACAATTGATAAGTTAGAAAAAGTTGATTTTTAACTAAAATCTTGTGGTCGATCTCACCCGAGATAGATCGAGAAAACTATTTTTACGAGTTTTAAAAAAAGATGCTAGTTTTGTAAAGTAAAAACTTGAACATGTTATTTCTGACAATTTTTCAATTAGAAATATGAGTGTTCAAAAAATTAAATGACTCGAAAAAATCGATCAACTCAACTCATCCCGTGCGGTTTGGGTTGGATTATTAATCCATTTGGGTTAGATTGATTTCAGATAAATGAAAATTTTATAAATTTGATTAATTCATGGGTTCACCTAAAATAACCCAAACCAACCTGGACCAACTTAAACTTATTATTAACTTTAGAATTTATATTTTTTTATATATAATACATTTATATATTTATTTTAGTTTTATTTAATTTTATTTTTTTTCCTCCAAAAACTCTAAAAACAATTTTTTAGTACTTTAAAAAAAAATTTTATTATATAAATTAAAATTGAGTTGTCAATAAAAATAATTAAATTAAAATTTTATGTATTAATATTCTACTTGTTTTCAGAATAAAATTTTAAATAATGGTCTGTTAATTTGAATCAACTCAATCTAAATGTTTCTTAAAATTCATTTTTGAATTAGATCTGTTTGGACGGAAGAAATTTACGATGCAAACAAATAAGTTTGATCTACAAAGTTCCTCCATCCAATTCAATTCAATCCAGTCCATGATCACGTTAAAAGTTTAATCGGATGAAATGAGAAGTTCAAGCCATGGCAAGTTCACACAAAAAAAAATAATAATAAAACAAGGCAGATCCTGTTCGCTAGCCCCCCGAAAATTAAAAGCTGATCTTATTCTTTACTCGGTTCGTTTTGAAACAGGGGAACTAAACAAACTATCATCTCGAACCGCCATCAAATGCTTGCAAGATAAATTACCAAACAAGTTCATCGTCATCCACCCTCCAAACCCAGATTTATTTTTCTTCAACTTACAATTCTTTTCATCGTCTTCGTTCGTGCATTCTCTGTACGCCGCAAGAAAAGGATCTTCAACGCCCCCATCTTTCTGCAGCTTCTTGTTGCCCTTTCTCCCCGGAGTACAGGGCGGCGGCCGCAGCTGATTCTTCAACAGATCTTCGTCGTCACAGATGCGGTGCGGGGGCGCCACCGCTGCCTTGCACACACCTGGCTTATTCTCCCACGAGAAAGCCACTCTGCCTCTTGAATGGGTTCTGTTGTTGCAGGCCATCGCTCACTGTCGATCTGATTAATTTTGGGTATTTTGAAATGAAAGATGCTTTTGTTGTTTGGGTTTGGTGGATTTATAGGCGAAGGCCATTGTATTCAATTGCTTTTTTATGTATTTTTTTTTTTTTTTTGGTTCCAAGCGGCAGAGGTTCGCTAAGGACAAGTAGATAAAAACAGAGAGATGAAGGGGTGGTGGCTCTCTGTAGGAAAGTAAATACTAACTTCAACTGCCCCACTGATGCTCTCCCACAAGAGTCTTAATTTGATTGCTATGATTTTTTATTTTTTTTGTTACCATTTATATATGGGTCGAAGTCAATAGTACAATGTGATTTTATTGAATCTTACCAATTATTATTACAAGTATGATCATCTACTTATATGAAAACTTATTTTAATTTAATTTTTTTTACCAAGGTGCTAACATAGCTAATCAAGAAGAAAATCACAAAGTACCATTGAACTCTCTAATAATTCCGACTATTATTTAGGTCAACTCATTTTCTAAGTATGTTAATCTATTAGAGTTGATCTCACATCTCAATCACAATTACCCGTCTATGCGAATGATTTCGTTAATATGGTTAAGGTTATGGTTTCAATACTACTTATGGTTAAAGACACCCCTCCATATATCCCATATGACTTTTAGTTTTGGTATCATATTAATGTTAGTTAACATTTGGGATAGTAATAGGTGTCTAATCTACTAACTATATTTGGTTGACAACTACACAAACTAAGTTAAATCCTTTTAAATACTAGAAGTTGAAATTGGAATTAAGCATAAACCGTGGATAGATATTCGAATCAAGATCCGATCGTAAACTATTATTATCCGTGGTTAAATTTTGTATTAATTGGTCTTTGCTCGATTTATAATAACTTATATGGTAGGAAAATTGAATTCTTAAAATTCTAAATACAACTAATCTCTTATTTTACTATTACAAAGAAAATGTGCATATCTATAACAGAGCTTACATGAACTCCTCATTCCATGACCAGAACTCCATGGGTAAATCAAATTTTAATTAATAGGGTATGATACGTTTATAAAAACCTGTAAAAAAACAAACAAACAACCATTTGCAATTTATTTTGGTTTGAAAAACTAACTTTAAATCTTCATTTAATAAAAAGTTGACGAATTCAAAGGTTTATCTAAAAAACAGAGTGGGAGTGGACTCGGTAGAGACGAGACAAACAAGCAAAGACACGTACTATATGATCTACATTCATTTTTTCATCTAATGGAAACAAAAACAGATCTTCTAATCAATTTTCCCCTCATATATTTAATAATATGTTTTGTTATATTTTAAAATCCATTCATGTCTTTTTCCATCATGGTTCCATGATATCAGCCAACTTTATATTTTGAATTACTCAAATTTTCTTAAACTAATAAAGATGGTGTTCCTTACTTATACATACTTTTATGATGTTTTTTCATTTCTTAACCAATATGGAACTTTAGTTGCATTCTCGATAATTTTTCTTTTGAAAAAACGACCACGTAAAGTCCTCTCAAATGTTTATCTATCCATTCACCTCTATAGCTTCAACAAAAATTTACTTATTTAAACTAGTTATTGTTATTCTTGAAGCAAACTACCTCTGTCTGTTTAATACACAGATTAAACACATATCATTGTGACTATGTCATCGAAACTTACCATTTTTGTTCTTCACTTAGATTGCATACGAACATGGCACAGTGTAATGTATGACTTTAAAACCATTAGTTAGGAAGAGTGAATTGTCATGTAACTTCATAATTGTATGACATTAATCACTTTAAGTGTAAGTCATCAAAGTGTATGTTTGGCAATGATTTTAAAATCATCAAAATCACTTTTGTTATTTTTAAAATCAATTTTAGATACGTTTTTAATTAGTCAAAATTAATTCAATATTATTTTTTATATTTTTAAATGTATTTTTTATATCATCAAAATTAATTTTGAAAAATTAGAAATATATTTCGTAGTGGTTTTGAAACCGACGAATGTGATTTTTAACCATTTTAGAATTACTCTAAAACACCATCCGTAATTTTGTTAATGGAATCATCTAAAAGGCCTAGTAGTAGTAGAAAGTTTGCTTCTCGTTTATATATTCATGGTTTTTGACACAAATATTTACTAATTATATCTATCATATATAACAAGTAAATACACGAAAGTTTGATATTAACTTAAAAAAATGAATATGTTACGTTACATGTCATATAATAATAAAATTAGTCAACCATCTAAACTTGTACGTTAATAATACACACATACATATTATGTTTTTTACCATGATGTTTGAATGTGATAGGACCCAAACAATATAACAACCCACTAGGATCTCTTCCAAAACAATCAATCAAATAATTGTTCTCCAAAATACCACAAATAAGTTACCAAATAATCACCAATCGATCAACCAACAATGAACAAAAATAAACCGAAAAATTATGGAAGACTCAAAACAAAAAGCACACGAATTATATGTGAAAAACCTCTTCAATGTGGAGAGTAAAAACCACGGGACTTGTGAGGAGTCCACCCTTTTCAACTTCTCTTATTATGATAAAACTGAGGGAAAAAGAACCAAAATCAATCATACAAAGGTTCACAACCCACCAATACTTTCATACATAAAAGATGAACACTTCAGAGATAAAAAGAATGAAAATCATGCAGTTTTACAGGTTATGTTTGGTAGTGATTATGTACAAACCAGAGCTTCCAACAATGATCCAACCGTTTAACACGAGACCTTATGTGTCCTGAAAAGGTTGATCAAATTTTAGCATGATCCAACGGTTCTAACTCCAACAGTCAACAACTTTGTGGAAGCTATCGCTGAAAAACCGAATAGTTGTCTTTCTCTCCGATTTTCTGCATCTTTTTCACTCTTTTTTCCCTTAGGTCATCTTCATATCATATAAAAGAAAACCTAGGGCTCTCAAGATGGGTTAATCTAAAAATTAGAACCAATTGGGCTTAGAAAACACAAATTTAAAATAAAGTCTTGCTTGTGCAATAAGTGGGCTGAACACCCACAACAATCTCCCCCTCCAACCCAATATAGGGAAGACTCAATCACATCCATGATCACTTGTCAGTGTGGACTTTCTTCATATTCAATCTTTTCTCTTCAATTACATCTCGTAGTCAATGATATCTAATGTCAATGTGTTTAGTATGAGTATGGTACATTGGATTCTTGCTCAAATCCATAACACTCTAACTATCACAAAATATAACATACTCACCTTTATTCAAACTCAACTCTTGAAAGAACCTTTTAAGCCATAACATCTCTTTGCTTGCTTCCACTGTTGCAATATACTTTGCCTCAGTTGTGGACAATGCTATGCATTTTTGTAGCTTAGATTGCCATGAGATGGCTCCCCCTGAAAAAGAAAAAAACATAACCTGATTTAAACTTTCTATTGTCAAGATCACTTCCATGTCTGCATTAGTATAGCCTTCAAGCATAGGTTTGCCACCTCCATAACATAAACTCAATTTGGAGGTGCCCTATAAGGACCCGACCCCTAGAACTTAAGTTAGGCCGTTACTAAATACATGCATGCATGGAACTCAAAACGAAACTCGATTATGGCGAAATAAGCTAATTAAATAAGGTAAGTTCAAAAGTCTTTCATTAAATTCAAATACTAAAACAATAGTAGGGTACCCATAAATCATAAAGGACAATAAATAAGTCTGAAAAATAATTCTTAAAGGTAAGTTTTAAGCATCAAAACTAAAAGTTAAGAGGAATATGAAAAGAACTTTAAATCTCATGAGCGGAAGCGTAAAAACTAGTCCCAGTGGCTCGATCACAAATTCCGCTTGTCCATCGCCGGTGCATCTCTACCCTTATCTGAAACAACAACATGAGAAAGAATGAGTATAAAATACTTAGTAAGTAACCCCACTACTGGGGTCAGGCTGGGCATCTATGTCCTCTAGATACCCACATCTGGTGAAACATATAAATTGCTCTAGTCCTCATGGGACACATACATACATGAAAAACTAAGTTCTATTCTACTGTAGTTAAGTATGCCCACTATCTCTAGTAAGTCCCGTAGGACCCACAACCTCTGGTGAATCCCGAAGGAAACACAATCTTTTACATATGCATGGTTATGCATACACCTCTTTCGTATACACATAACCCACTTAATGTGTACCTCTTTCATACACATGGTTAAGTATACACCTCTTTCGTATACACCTAATCTATTGAGTATGTACCTCTTTCATACATCTAGTTATGTATACACCTCTTTTGTATACACATAACCCACTGAATGTGTACCTCTTTCGTACACCTGGTTAAGTATACACCTCTTTCATATACACCTAACCTACTGAGTATGTACCTCTTTCGTACATCTAGTTATGTATATACCTCTTTCATATACACATAACCCAATGAGTATGTACCTCTTTCGTATACCCCAGATCCTCTCTATAAATGTAGGGATGCGTACCTCTTTCGTACACATGGTTAGGCATACACCTCTTTTGTATATACATAACCCACTGAGTATGTACCTCTTTCATACACCCCAGTATCCTCTAGGTATGTATCACTTTCATACACACCAGCCCTAGTACATCTCTTTTATGTACTAGCGCCTTTGGACGTGCATCATTTTCATACAGTCACATAGTCTGAAAAGGAAAAGAGATTGCATCTAACTTCATATTACATATAACATTCACCTAATCATGAATCTTCTAAAAAATCTCCTGATCAAGGTTAGGCTAGTTAACCTCAACATACGTAATTAATCTAGTATTAATGGATCCACTCTAGTACATCACTTTCATGCACTAACTCATGTGACAATCAAACATTTGAAATTTCATAATACATTATATAACTTACACACTTTCATAATAAATCACATCAATAAGCACATCAACAAAATGCTCCAACTTTCACCTAACTTTAAGACATTTCCGTAGTAGTGTCGCTTAACTCATATTTAGGGCCATGCCCAATCGTCCTTTTAATATATTTCATAAAATTATAAATCATGCGCATACATTAATATGCTTCAGTCATATTATCACATGTTCGTATATCTTATCTAAACGGTCTATTAAATCTCAGAACAGTCAAAATTATCCTCGTAACCAGTTTTACAATCCTCAACATCAACAGATTAAATACAACCATATGGAATCACATATCATCTCATGCTAGCATTCAAGTGCCTATGTGAATAAATAAATAATTCGGATCTCGTAACAGAACATACTTTAATCATGTTATACTATCAATCTTTCATGTTGTCATTCTGCCATAACCTTCATTTAACATGCTAGCATACATCTAATGCTTGGCCCGTGGGCAATTCCAGAAGTAAGATTACTTACCTTGATATTAGGTCGAATCAAAAAGCAATTGAATCTTTGTGAAATTCTTGAATCCTTAATCTAGCCTAAGGTGTGGTCCAATTCGAATTCACCTTCCAAACCTCCAATTTTAAGTCCAAATAATTAGCAAACCAAACTCTTCTTCATCTTGAATGAAATTCTTGAATCAACCCCCAAAACTCGCTAAAAAAAACTCCAACTTCACTGAACAACACCTCAATACCTTCACAAACTCGAATGCAAAGTTGAAACACAATGGGTATCAACCAATTGATGCCAAAAGTAAATGAGTATTCAAGAATCAACCGAAAACAACCCAAACGGCAGAAATCTTACCCAACTTGATAGATCCAGTGACGGCAAAAGCAAATGACGCTTGAGCAGTGGTGGATGGAGGTCATAAAGAAGAAACTGATGCGGCGGCTTTGGGCGGTGTCGGACAGGCTCACGAACATGAGGAAGAAAAGGGGGTGGGGTTTGATTTTTTATAAAAAAACAACAACAATAATAATAATAATAAAACAAAAAAGGAAGTAAATATAATTACATTTAATTCCTTTCCGTTTTATACTATTAAATTTCTTTCCGTTTCAAAAGGAAATTAATTCCTGGTATTAATTTTCAATTTGAATTTCGAATTGAATAATTTCACACCAATAATTAAATTCTCGCACTTACACTTGAAGTCCAAAATTCAAAAAATGTCCTCCAACTAATAACAATTACTGAAATTCCAAATAATAAATTTATTAAAATTACATAATTACTAAAAAAATGTGTGGGGTATTACATTCTTCCCTCTTCAAAGAACTTTCGTCCTCGAAAGTTCATTCTTGAAAAAAAAAAAAAAAAAACTCCGAGGGTGTTACATGCCCCACAAGTATCTGAACATCCACTTCACTACTTCCGAGTGAGCCTTACCTAGGTTGGATAGAAAACGACTCACTAGACTGATTGCATGTGTAATATCAGGTCTAGTACACACCATAATATACACCTAAGAACCAACAACAGAAGAGTAAAGAATTGATGACATAACTTCTTTCTCTTTCTCTATTGTAGGGCAAACTCTTTTATTTAGCTTAAAGTGAGTTGCTAGCTGTGTACTAACAGAATTAGCATGCTTCATGTTGAACCTTTTCAATACCCATTCAATATACTTCTCTTAGGATAACCACAATTTCCCAACTTTCCTATCATGAGCAATCTCTATACCTAAGGTTTGCTTTTCAAGACCCATATCTTTCATGTCAAATGACTTGGACAAATCTTTCTTCAAATTTTGGATCATATCTATATCTTGTCCAACTATCAACATATCATCTATAAATAAAAGAAGAATGATGAAGTTGCCTGTAAAGAACTTTCTAAAATACACATAAGAATCAGTTGTAGTTTTTTCATAATCATTGCTTATCATAAACAAATCAAATTTCTTGTACCATAGCATTGGTGCTTGTCTAAGCCCATAAAGACTCTTCTTCAACTTTCAAACAAGTTTATCTTTCCTTTTTTCTTCAAATCCTTCAAGTTGCTCAATGTAAATCTCTTCATGCAAGTCATCATGTAAAAAAGCGGTTTTTACATCAGGTTGCTCTATCTCAAGATCAAGACTTGCTGCTAATCCCAACACTATTCTCATAGATGTCATTTTGACCACTAGAGAGAAGATCTCATCAAAGTCAATGCTCTTTTTCTGGTTGCATCCCTTAACCATTAATCAGGCTTTATACCCCACAATCTTCTCATCATCCTTCTTGTACTTGAAAACCCACATATTTTTCGATACTTTCTTGCCCTTTTGAGGCTTCACTAACTAATAGGTTCCATTCTTTCTAGGGAGTTTATCTTCTATTTCATTGCATCAAGCCACTGGTTTTTTTCATCGTGAGATAAAACCTCCCGATAGTTCTCTAGCTTTCCATATTCACTAACTAGAATGAACTCTGAGCTTAGATACCTTGTTGAAGGTTTACGCACTCTGATGGACTTTCGAGCATGAGTATCCTCCACTTGGAGAATAGATTACTCCATCTGCTCATGAATTTCTCTATGAATCACTTCCTTATATGCATCTTCCTCGTGAATTTCTTCATCAAATGAAGACTCATCAAGAGCATCATTATCAACATGATCTAGTACATTACTATCAGATTGTATCTCACCAACATCATCATGTACATCATCAACATTCTCATTAGTCGGCTGAACAACATAAGAAGTAGAAGTAGAATCATTAGTAGTATCAAAACACAACTCTGAAGTAGAAATGTACCTTGTACTAAGAAGATTTGTACCTTTCTCATGCTCAAAGAATACTACATCTATGCTTCTCACTACCTTTTTCTTTTCTAGATCGTAAAGCCTATAAACACACTCTTTTTCCCCTTACCCAACAAAAACACCTTTATTCTCTGTTCATTAGGCACATGCATGCATTCCTTGTTGCCAAACACTCTGAGGTGCAAATAAATGGGATCATGTCCCTTCTGAAGGAAATTAAAACAGAGATCTTCATGAGCAGCGAAAGTGGATCGTTCCAAATCCCATTCAGAATGAACACAACAATTACAGTCTTAAATGGAAACAAACAGATTATGCATAAATAGAAACTACATCATGCTACAAGAAAATATAAGGAATAGAGTATGTGTACCTTTGAAGAACTATTCTTCAAGTATCACTCGATTGATTTCCAATGCGTCCAAAACAGCACTCGAACGCAACGAATAGAACACGACCTCCATGAATGTCTGGATATACCTTGAACCCGATCGAGTCTAACTCGATCCAGGAACGAATTTAGAACACTACCATAAATGTTATCTTGGTATTCTTGGTGTGAGAATCTAGGAGTTATAGGCTCTGTATGATTGTGGATTGAGGAAGACAAGAGGTTGACAATCGAGTAAGTAGGAGATGAAGACTGCCTATCGTATAGACGATGTACTCGATCGTTTAGAAGATGAAACCTATCGTATAGACTTTGTTACTCAATCCTATAGCAATGATCAATGAGTAACTATCATACAGTCAACTCGTAGCTCGATCGTGTATGCTCTCAACGCTATCGCTTAGTAAAAACAATTTTTACTTGATAGCCTTTTTCGTGAGATTTTCCGAATGAGCCATCTACTAATTTTGGAAAACAATTTTCCTTTTTATCTCACAGTTACTATAAAACTTCCAATAACCTCCCACTCAATTTAGTTATTAGAGAAAAAGAATTAATTATCATATAATTAATATATTATAAATAAATATGATAACCAACTTATCATATTATATTTATAACCTATAGTTTTAATATTTCATCATATGAAACATATAAACTATAGTTCTTTTTCTATTTTATGGTATTTAATATAGATCATATTTATATTAGTTCCTCCAAATATTGTATCTAATACATCAAATCAATTATATCACATATAATTGAATTTTCTCTTGTTAATTTGAACACTTCAAACTAGCCCAAAATCTGATTCTCAACTTCAACTCATTGAGCTACAAAGAGGACCTCATGGACCTGGAGCTTAAAGCTCCAACAGTATGTGAATAACTGACTAAACTCTTTAGTCACGAGATCCACCATCCGTTAACTGTTGGTCACTCCACTAAAGATCAACAGTTGTACTCTTCGCACTACAAATATATTTCCGTGTCCATATAACCAATAAAAAATGTGATGACACTTCACAAATCGCTCGTAAGTACAGTTGGGCCAATTTACCGTTTTGCCTCTATAGTTACATCTAACTCCTTAAGTACAACTGATTCCTCTGATGAACAATAAGTGAGAGTCCTACTATGACAGAGTCCTCTCTTCCAAAGAGAGGGTGTGGCCACTATGTTTAAGACTCAGAATCAACCCTTAAGGGAGCAATTTATCTACTTACCCCTACTTCAGGAAATGAGTGAATTCCGTCTTGTGTAGCTGAGTTCCCAATTCTCCAATTAGATGAATCTCCAAAAAGGTAGGCTTGTTGAGTTGGCAATCTGGCCACTCTCACCCATACTAATCAAAGAACCGCCCTCATAGACAGGAATTCCCAACTCACTCAAGATTAAGGTCATGTCACCTATTGTCATTTTAGTGAAATGTAAGTTTCAATTATCGATGACATTTTATAAAGAGACTAATCATCTCGTGGTGTAGTCTTATACAAACTCTTTGTATAGGACACCCGCGCTCGCATGTCTCCACATAAATGGCCAGGATCAGACCATTTGTAGCACTTTACAACACTTGTAATATCTACAAAGCATGTCGTATCCGTAGTATCACTAGGATAAGGTATCCCTCTTTTATCCTTATACTACAGACCATTTAGGTTATTACTTAAGGCATGATCCACTATTATGTCTCACATATATGCTTAAGTTACATGAAATAACTACGGATCTTAGTTTATTGGATTTGAGTAAATGCATATAAAATAACTCTTATTTTATTAATAACAATGTGTACAAAATGTTTACAAACTACGAAACTACTAGGAGAATTAGGACACCAATCCCAAAACCTTCCATACTTTCTCTGGAACGTCTAGATCAAGAGAAATTGATGGAGATCGATTAATCAAATACATGACATGTTGCACTGGTTCACCCTAAAATTTCCTAGGAAGATTAGACATTCTAAGCATACTCCTCACCTTCTCCACAATGGTTATGTTCATTCTGCAACTCCATTGGGTTGTGGTGTGCCAGGCTCTGTCTTCTCATGTCTAATGCCATGTTGTGAACAATAATACTTGAGCTCATTCGAAGTATACTTACCACCATTGTTAGATCAAAGACACTTCAATTTTCTTTCGGTCTTCTTTTCTACCATGACATGAAACTTCCTAAAAATTTCAAAAACTTGGTTTTTTGTCTTCAACATATACACCCAAGTTCTTCGAGTAGCATCATCAATAAAATTGACAAAATATTTATTGTCACCAAGTGACTCCACCTCAATGTTGGGATTGGTGTCCTAATTCTTCTGGAGTCTCGTTGTTTTGTAAAGATACACATTGTTCAATGAATAAAATAAGTGTTATTTAATTCTGACATTTACTCATATCCAATAAACAAAGCTCCTTGGTTATCTTATGTGAACTTAAGCATGTATATGTGATATACAAGTGAATCATGCCTTAAGTGATAACCTAAATCGATCTGTAGTATAAGGATTCAGGTGGGATACCTGATCCTAGTGACACTACGGATATGGCCTGCTTTATAGAGGTTTGCAAGTGTAGTAAACTACTACAGATGGTAGATCCTGACTATTCGTGTGGAGACGTGAAGTGGGGTTGTCCTATACAAAGAGTTTATATAAGACTTGGACCACGAGATGACTAGACTCTGTATAGAACGTTGTTGATACTAGAGACTTGCATCTCATCTAAATGACCATAGGTGACACGACCTCAATCCTGAGTGTTTTGGGAACTCCTGCCTTTGAGGGCAGTCTTTTGATTAGTATGGGTGAGAGTGGCCAGATAGCCAACTCAACATGCCTACCTTTTTGGGGACTTGTCTGATCTGGGAGTTGGGAATTCAATCCACAATATGGAATTCACTCCTTTCCCGAAGCAGAGATAAGTAGAAAGATTGCTCTCTTAAGGGCTGATTTTGGGGCTTGAACATAGTGGCCATAGCTTCTTTTTGGAAGAGAAGACTCAGTCATAGTAGGACTATGACTTATGTTCATTAGAGAGATCAGTGGTACTTAAGGAGACAGATGTAACTACAGGGGCATAACGGTTATTGGCCCAGCTGTACTTACGAGCGATCTATGAAGGGTTGTCGCACTGCTGATTGGTTAAGATGGACACATAATATATTTGTGGTAAAGAGAGTTCAACTGTCGGTCTTTAGTAGAGTACCTGGTAGTTAATGGATGGTGGATCCCATGACTAAAGAGTTTAGTCAGTTATTCACGTACCGTTGGAGTTTCGAGCTATAGGTCTATGAGGTCCCCTTGGTAGTTCAATAGATTCAGTTGAGGATCAGTTCTTGGTGTTGATTTGAAATGTTCAAATTGACAATAGGTATTTGGATTATATATGATATAATCGGTATGATGTATAAGATACATCTAGTGGAAGATTGATGTAAATGAGATTTACATTAAGTACCATGGAATAGAAAAAGAACTATGGTTTATATGTTTTATGAGATAAAATATTAAAACTATAGGTTATAAATATAGTATGATAAGTTGGTTATCATTTATATTTATAATAATATTAATTATTGGATAATTAATTCTTTTTCTTTTAAATAACCAAAGTAGTGGGTGGTTATTGGATCATGGTAACCGTGAGTTTAAAAGAAAAGTGGTTTCCTATTTTGAAAAAGGAAGTTTTACAAACGATTGAAAAAGTATTTTGAGTTTTCTCTCCGCGAAAAAGAAACTTACGAAGTCGTCAAGTAAATTCAGATTTACTAAACGACGGCTGGGCGAGCTACCATCATGTAGTATTTACTAAACAATCGCATAGTTTTGCTAGATGATCGCTGGCCCAAGGTAAACGATAGTGTAGAGTCTGTAGGCGATAGACCGAGCTAAAGATGAGCTAAACGATCGCATAGCTTTTGCTAGACGATCGCATAGCTTTATCTAAACGATTGGGCATCGACCTATACGATAAGTCTCCACCATCTCCCACTTACCCAATCGTGTACGCGATCATTGTTTCCTCCTTCATCTGCCTCATACCAAGTCCGAATAGAGCCCACCCTTTGGATTTTCACACCGAGAATACCAAGGTAGTCTTGTTGGTGGTGTCAAACTCAACTCAACACCGTCGAGGTTTTCTAGAGGCCGTTCGTGGTGCTATGGAGGTTGTTCGCTGTTGCGGAGGAGTTCGTGACCGAGGAGATTGTTAGGGATGAGCGCGAAGTGTTCGTGCGGTATTCGTCTTGTGTTGCGGTCGTGTAGATCGAGCGCTCGTGGTTGCTGTTGTTAGATCAGAGTCGCGCAACGGAGCGTGGAGACACATCCTCATATGTGCGTATAGTTTGATCCTTGTTCATTTGTTTCTTTATTCATGCTGTAATTTCTCTGTATGAATTGTATAATCATTTGTATTTAAGTCGACTATAAATATATGTTCGTTCATGATTGTAATTTGGAATAGTCTTGTTCCGCTGCTCATGGAAATCTCGCTTCCAATTTCCTTCACTCAATAGGCCCACGAATATCAGAATGTATTAACTCCAATTTTCCTTGCCTTCTGATGAACTTCCTAGAAAAGGAAATTCTATATTCCTTGACTGCCAAATAATGATCACAAGGGTCAAGAGAAAATGTTTTATCAACAGAGATAAAAGATTTACCTGCTAACAAATTAATCCTCTTATCACTCATATGCCCTAGCCTTCGATGTCATAAATTTGGAGAATTATTTTCTTCTTTTGCATTCAACTCAAAAGAATATATGCTCAAGTTTGTTTTATACAAAGAGCAACATAACTCATCTCGAGCAACTATTGTTGAACCCTTAGACAATTTTCACTTACCATCACAAAAGGTATTTCTATATCCTTCTTGATCAAGGATATTTGTAAACAACAAGTTAAGACGTAAATTAGGAATATGACACACATTCTTTGATGTAAGTGTGCACCCAACACTTGTCTTCACACAAATCACCTAATCCAACTATACTAGTTGAGCTCTCGTTTCCCATTTTCATACTACCAAAATCACAAGATTGATAGTTTATGAAATACTATCTTTTGGGTACACAAGGGTATAAAGTACCTGAATCCACCACCCACTATGTATTTGAACTCTCTACATGATGACACTCACTGGTTGCACAAATCAAGGTGACAACATTGTCCTTCTGAGAAATAATTGTTGCAATACTTTTATCATCTTCCTCTTTTTGTGAGTCTTGTTTCTTACTTTGTTCTTTCTTCCAACAATGGCAAAAAAAATTTTATATGGCCAGACTTGTTACAATAATGACATGTCCTAGTCTCTTTGTCTCTAGACTTAGACCTCCCTTTTGAGTTATCACGGTCTTTAGGTCACTTACTCTTATTTTTTCCACGATTCTTTGCAACACGAGCATGTAAATTATCAATTCCCATCTCCTTTCTTCTTATCTCTTCATTGAACATGCTTTGTTTGATAACATCCAAAGACAAAACACCTTCTGGAGTAGAGTTACTAATAATCACAACCGAGGTTTCCCAACTGTCCGGCAAAAAACTCAACGAGAACAAAGCCTGCAATTCATCATCAAAATCAATCTTCATAGTAGTCAGCTTATTAATAATTTATTGAAAGTTGTTCAAATGCTCAGAAAAATAGACTTCTCGCCCTTCAAATTTAAATTAATAAGTTGTTTGATTAAAGAAGCTTTGTATGTGTGGTCTTCCTTTCATAAAGGTCTTCCAATTTCTTCCACAACTCATATGGGTTGGACTCATTTGACATATGGTTGAAAATGCTAATATCAACTCACTGCCTAATAATCACCAAAGTTTTTCTCTTTAACTTTCCCCAATCTTTTTCTTCCATTTTCTTTGGTTTTATAAGTTTAGAAATTGTGACATCTACTTTTGTGCTTGTTTCAATTGGATCAAATAAATCTTTGCAATATAACAAATCCTCCATAATTGGTCTCTAAATGAAATAATTGGTTGGTGTCAATTTTATAATTGAACTACCATCACCATAACTAATAGACTCCATAACTTGATTAAATTAAAATCCGCTCTGATACCAACTGAGGACCCAAACAATATAATAACAACCCACCAAGATCTCTTCTAAAAAAATCAACCAAATAATTGTTCTCCAAAACACCACAAATAAATTATTAAATAATCACCATGCGATCAACCAACAATGGACAACAATAAATCACAGAATTATGGAAGATTAAAAACAAAGAGCACACACGTATTATATGTGGAAAAGTGAAGAGTAAGAACCACGAGACTTGTGAGGAGTCCACCCTTGTTAATTTCTCTTATTTTGATAAAATTGATGAAAAAAGAACCCAAATCAGTCATACAAAGTTCACAATTCACCAATACTTTCATACATAAAAGATGAACACTTGAGAGACAAAAATAATGAAAATCGGCCAGTTTTATAGGTTTTGTTCGGCAGAAATTACAGACAAATTAGAGCTTCAAACAACAATCCAACCGTTCAAAATAAGACCTTATTTGTCTCAAACAGGCTGATCAAATTTCAGCACGATCCAATGGTCCAGACTTTTGCAATCGACAATTTTGTTGAAGTTGTCATTGAAAAACCAAACTACTGTCTTTGTCTCTGATTTTCTACCTCTTTTTCATTCTTTTTTTCCTTTAAGTCATCCTAATATCACATAAAAGAAAATCTAGGGTTTTCAAGATAGGTCATCATAAATATTAGATTCAATTAGACTCAAAAAAATATAAATTTAAAATAAAGTTTTACTTGTACAACAAATAAGCACAGTATGAATGCTAACTTTTTAAAAGTCATAAACTTGATTGTTTGTTAGTTAATTTATTTATTAATAGTGAGATGGGACAAATAAATGAGAAAGGCCAATATTGTCGCGGCAATTAGTGATTTGACTCACTGCATATATTTAATATGCCTCGTTACTAACTAAGAGGAACTAATGACTTTGAACATTTATCTTGCAATAAAAAAGGATGCCGTGCGTAACAAACTTTTTTAAAAGAATTAATGTACGTGATATGTGATTAGAATCTCACATATTTTAAATCTAATTTTGTTACGTTAAATTAAATTGACAACTATTGTTTTTCTAAACAATTTTTTATTAAGGGTGTGATTTATAACGATTGTGTATATGTGTTTTATTAGGTAACGATTGTGTTTTTAGTTATTTTTTGAAAATTTCTTCGAAGTATAACTTTTTAGAAAAAGTCATAAATATATTTTAAGAATTCAAAGTCATGATTTCAATTTTTTTATAATTGTAAATGTGACAATCACATAACCATATAGAAAATCAAATTTTCAGGCAGAAATTTTTTGACATATTTGTAAAAAAGTAAAACTTAGGGACATGTCAAATTTTTAATTTTTTTTTTTTTATTAAAGTTGCAATTATCCCAACTTCTTATGTCAGTGTCTTTTTTGAACTACAAAAGTTTACAATGCTACTTTTGAGTTTCACTTATAAATTTATTTATTTTACTATCTACATTTTACAACTATTTTCAAAACTCTGAATCAAGTTTTGAAAAATTTAAAACAAAGGATAAGTATTTTAATGTTTTCTTGAGAAAGATGAAAATTCGTATTAAAAATATTATGGAAAAATATCTGCCATTTCCGAAAACAAAACACGAAAAACGGAATATTTATTAAGATCTTAGTTTATTTTTTTATTCTAAAAAATCATAGATAAAAGTATCATTTTATCATGTTTACGTTGTGTTATATTCCTAGTTTAAATCTCGAAAATTTTTTATCGTGTAAAATTTCGTTTTTTCTAATTTTTTCGAAAATTTGAGAATATATTAATTTCTCCAATTTCGAGAAATTTTGATTTTTTTATTAACTACATAAACTAAGTTTAAACTTTTCAATTTTATGGTCTTAATTACACATAATTCTATTCTATAGTTTCACATATTAATTTCATTTTTCACGTAGGCTTAAACATTTTTTTGTGTTACTTTTTTCTATTTTCGTCTTTTCTCAATTTTTAACTTCGATCCAAAACTTTCATTTCTAAATAAATTGAATCTTTTAAAAAACAACAAAAAAAAAATAACATATATTTATTTTTAACTTTTTTCAATTTTTTTCATTAAATTTTCATATCATTTGACCTCAAAATTGAATTGATGTTCTTTAATCATTCAAATTTTTTATAATTTTTACATCCTTTCACATTCAAATATTCTTAAACTTTATATCATTTTGTAATTATTTTTCTTTTCTTTTTTAAATTTATGCCCTTACATCAACGTTTACACAAACATTTACAATAGATGTTGTCTTACTTTATACAAATTGTTATTAAAAATGGTCAATTATAGTCTAATTAAGTTACATCAATCTTTCAGTAACTAATTATAACTATTTCCATCAATTTCCATTAATTTCCATAAAATTTCAAAATTTTCATAAAATCGAGATCTCCATATTTTCATAGACATCGATATTTCGAACCTTGGTTATATTTAGGTGTGTGAAATATTTAAAGATTAAGTATAACACAGTTATTTTGAATCTCTATTTTAAAATTTTAAGAAAAGAGATTAAGAACCGATTTGGATTTACTAGATAAAAAGAGTTTTTCAAAAAAAAAAAAAATATATTTTTATTTAAACTCTCTCGATGAAAATGGTTCAAAATAAAATTTGAAAGTATTTTTAAAGTTATTTTGAGTGATTGTGAGACAATTCAACTTTTTAAAAAATGACTTATTTTCAAAATTTAGCATTTATGGTGTGTTCGATGTGACTTTTCGAGTTTAATTTTGAAAACACAAAAATTTGTACAAAAATATTAAAGTATTTAAAAAATATTAAAGTGTTTGACGATCATTCATTTGATATATTTTCAAATTTATAAACATTTTTTTATCGAAAAAGTTTAAATAAAAATGATATTTTTGAAAAACATTTTTTTCTCTAATCAATCCAAACAGACTTTTAAAAAGTTAAACCAAACATATTTTCAAAATTTTGCTAATCCACGTACTCTTTCTTTTCTTTGTATATAAACTCAAAATTCTCAATAAGATAAAAATTTGCACAAAAAATCTCTTAAACTAATGGATTTGTTAGTTTGTCAATAACAAAAAGATATTGTTTTAAATGGTAAAACTATTGAAAATATTTTTAAGTATAACAGATGTTATTATCTATCAATGATAGATCATGATAGATCGAAATAGATATTAATTATTAACACTTATAAATATATATTATATGATAGATAGTGAAATTTTATTATATATATAAATTAACTGGTTCTTTTTCTTTATTTGAAAAGAATTCATAACAAAATTTATTTATTCATTTACACATAGGAATATCAGTTTTATTATTTATTTAAAAAGTCTCATCATCAATTAGAGTCACTATTTCCATATACATAGTCTCTTTGAACACATTTTAATAAGTTTTTTGAATTTTCAATTTCATTTAGTCAATAAGACTTCTCATGTCGATTTCAACATTGTTGAAAATTTTGTACTATAAATTTTTTTTGGAAAAAATATCAAATATTTTAAATTAAAAAAAAAAAGATAATTACGAGATTTTAAGACCACAATTTCCAATTATTTAGATCCAATTTGGTAACTATATGATTTTTTACTTTTTTAAAAAAAATTACCCCTATAAACACTACATATATGTGGTTTGGTTCTATTCAATTTGAACTAATAAATCGGTTCGATTCGATTTCACATATTAGAAATTCGATTAGGTTCGGTTCGACCACCAAATCGAACTGTTTTCGTCCCTAGTTCTAATGAACCAGTGCCAAGTTATCGACATTTTAACAATTTTTTTAAAGATTGATATAATTAAATTTAAGATAATTGAAATTAAGTGTATTATAATAATGACAAATATAGCAATGTCATGGAGTCTGCACTCTAGTAATTTTTGGGTTCATTGGTAATTTTATCTTTTAAAGTTTAATTTGCTTTTCTCAGAAAAATAAAATGGTCATTTTCTACTTCAAAGAAAGACAAAATCAATAAAATATGACACATCATTTTTAAATTTGTTGCCCCAAGTATATGTCAAGTCTATTATGAATATTATAATAATAAATAGATGTTCATTCCTGAGTGTTCCAAAAGCTATGCATCACCATTTTTGTTATCCACGTGCCTTGTAATTATTCATGTTTGGTGTCCATATAAGTCCCCATCATACTTGTCACTTTGCCTATAAATAGTTGCATTTGGTGGATCTTAAAATTATACACACATTGGGCAAATTCCATTAAAATTGGAGAAAGTGGAGAAATTTGAGAATTTTTTAATTTCTTATTTTATTTATTTATATATTATGTTATATTTATTTTAATATTCTATTATATTTTATTACCATCCGTGTTCCCGTTATGCTTCTCAAATTCACAACACGTTATCAATACGAGCTCTTGTCGTTTTTCCCGCAAAAGATAGGTCCTAAAGATATGCCGATTTTTTCCTTCTCGTTATAATTAATAAATTTAATGTTATTTTGCATATTCACTATCTATTAAATTTCTAACATAAGTACAATATTTTATGATAGTGCTACCATGATGAATCTCACAAAATTAGAATTTTTCGCCCTTGATATTAACGACAATAATTATTTGTCACGGGTACTTGATGCCGAAATCCACCTGGATGCTATGAATCTTAGGGAGACTATTAAAGAAGGAAATATGTCATCTAGTCAGGACAAAGCAAAAGTTATGATTTTCCTTCGTAGTCATCTCCATCAGGGATTGAAAATGGAGTGTCTTACAATAAAAAATCTCGTATCTTGTGGAAAAGTTTGAAAGAGAGGTATGATCATAAAAAAAACAGTTATTCTCCCTAAAACTCATTACGAGTAGATGCATTTGAGACTACAAGATTTCAAATCCGTAAGTAATTACAACTCTGCATTATTTAAAATCAGTTTAAAATTGTTATTATGAGGAGAAAAAATTACTGATTCTGAAATGTTAGAGAAGACATTTTCTACATTTCATGTCTCGAATATGCTCCTATAGTAGTAATATCGAGAGAAAAGTTTAAAATAATATTCTGAATTAATTTCATGTCTCCTTGTGGCTGAACAAAATAACGAGTTATTGATGAAAAATCATGAATCTCGACCAACTGGAACGACACCATTCCCTAAAGTGAATGTTGTGAACTTTAATAATAATCGTGGTCGCAGTCGAGGTCGTGACCGTAGCAGAGGGAGAAATAATTATTATTTTCGTGGTGGTCATTTTAATCATTCAAATTTCAAAAAAACCACACAAAATGATGATCACAAAGGAAAAACTTCACAAGATGAGAGTTCAAACCGTGTTGAAAATAAATGTTTCCGATCTGGAATGACTGGGCATTGGTCACGTACCTATCGTACGTTAAAACACTTAGTTGACCTTATCAAACCTCCTTGGAGGAAAAAGAGAAAAATGTGGAAGTAAAATTTGCACACTAGCATAATGACATATTTGACCCATCCTATATGACAAATTTGGATGTCGCGGACTTCTTTGAATCTCCTAAAGAGAAGATTGGTGCAGTTATGGAATATCAAGTGTTTTTTTATTTTTTTATTTTTTATTTTTTTTATTTTGAGAATACTAGACTTCATGTTATTGTTTTCTTTTATCTATCTTCATGTTTTTTTAGTAACTTTTGTATATTTTAAGTATTATTTTCTTATTGTAATTATTTTTTTTAATGAAGAAACATGGATCATTTTCATATGTTGGATGTTTAAAAAATGAGCAAAAAAGATTTATGTTTGGCAGATACTGTAACTAGACATACAATATGTACAAGTAAAATATATTTTTCCAAACTGACAATGCGGTTCGGCAAACCTGATCGAAGGTTTTGGAAAAGCAAATATTATTTTTCCTAGAGGAACAAAATTTTCGATTGACAATACATTGTTCTCTAGTCAATCAAAGAGAAATATTCTAAGTTTTAAAGATATATGCTGCAATGGTTATCATATTGAGACTGATAGTAAGAATATTTTGGAATATCTATATATCATATCTGCTGTCTCAAATGAAAAATGTATATTAGAAGAGTTGTTTACTTTATCTTCTATATTATATTATACACATCTATGAGTAATTGAAATATATGCAACAATGAGCCTGAAGTTCATGAATCCAGACATATTTACAATTTGACATGATTGATTGGGTCATCCAGGATCTATAATGATGAGAAGAATTATTGAGAATTCGAATGGACATCCACTGAAAAGCCAGAAGATTCTTCAATCTAATGAATTATCATGTGATACTTGCTCTTAAGAAAAATTGATAATTAGACCATCACCAGCTAAAGTGGGGACTGAATCACCTGCATTTTTAGAACGAATTCATGGTGATATATGTGAACCTATTAATCCATCAAGTGGACCATTTAGATATTTTATGGTATTAATAGATGCATCAAGCAGATGGTTACACGTGTGCTTATTATCAAGTCGAAATCTTACATTTACAAGATTACTTGCTCAAATAATTAAGTTAAGAGCACAATTTCTTGATCATACAATTAAGACCATTCGTCTTGATAATGCTGGTGAATTTACATCCTAACCTTTTGATAATTATTGTATGTCAATTGGGATAAGTGTTGAACATCCTGTAGCTCATGTTCATACACAAAATGATTTAGTAGAATCATTTATAAAACGTTTGCAATTAATTGCAAGACCATTACTTATGAAAGCTAAGCTTCCTTCATCTGTATGGGGACATGCAAGCAGTGTCACTTGTACGCATTAGGCTAGTAGCTTATCATAAGTACTAACCATGAGCCAACTATTTTCCTTCTGAAAATTTTTGGGTGTGCAGTATATGTTTCAATTGTTCCATCACAACGCACTAAGATGAGTTCTCAAAGGAGGTTAGGAGTATTATGAATATTACAATAATAAATAGATACTCATTCTTAGTGTTTCAAAAGTCATGTGTCACCCTTTATGTTGTCTATGTGCCTTGTAATTATTCATGCTTGATGTCCATGTAAGTCCACATCTTACTTGTCATTTTTCCTATAAATAATGACATTTGGTGGATCTTAAAATTATACACGTATTGGGCAAATTTCATAACAATTGGAGAAAGTGGAGAAATTTGAGAATATTATCATTTCTTATTTTGTTATTTTGTTTTCTTTTATTTATTTATATATTATGTTTTATTTATTTAATATTTATTTATTTTTATATTATATTATATTTTATTATCATATGGCTTTCCGTTGTATTCCTCAAATTCACAACAAAGTCATTTTTTACTAGTAACTTGAGTAAGATACATTTAAAATTATTTTGATTTTTGGCTATATTATTAGCTTTTTTTGAAATTCAAAAACTACATAGAAACTGGTCTTTAGATTTTAGAACAAAAAAAATTATTTTACTATTTACTTTTTAATTCCAAACTTTGTAAACGAGCTAATATGTTCAAACTTTAAATTTTCTAATTTAGTGGTTTTTTTTTTTTTTGTTTCGCTGTTTTTTTCGGAATAAATATTGTATCCCTATTAACTTGTTATTTTCAACTCTAAGAGAAAGAATCAGAATATTTATATGCATTTACAAGTCTTCAATTCTCAAAAGATTGTAATATTTAAACCGATCCTAGTTTCAGTCTTGAAATTTTCAGGTATTCAGAACTTTAGTACTAAGTTGTCAATGCTTCTAACCTCCCCCAAAGAAGAGGTAAGACCTCTATTTAGAGAGGTTTCTCATGGATATTATATGGACTTGGGCCCAGATGTTGCAGGGTCCAAATATTGGGTTTAAGCTCAGCTTTGATTTGGCCTAAAAATTTATCATAGACTTGAATTGGGTTGGACTCGAACGACTTTAATGACTCGACCCGATCGAATTTATAATTTCCACAATGGACCCGGGCTCTAATTTGATGATGTGGCAACTTGTGATTAGCCAAAACTTTTAATTAAACAAATGTCTACTCTCGAGATTTATGCATGTCTATATAGTAGGTGAATCTCGAAGAAGATAATTTGAAATCAGAGTATGACTTTGACTTTGTTTAATGCATCATCTTGATCAAAATATGAATTTAGCTCAAAATTTTTATTTGACTTGTATTTGCTTGACACAATTTAGGTCAAGTAAAAAAAAGTGAACTTTAGTCCAAGTATTCATTTTCTATTTGGGAGTAAACATGAACTCAAGTATAAAATTTATGCTCTATTTTAATTGCAACTTGAATTTTAAGGAGTATTCAGAATTCTACAAATATTTCTTAGATAATTTGGAATATACTAAATTCTTGATACAGATTTGAAGTAGAATTTGATATTGTCTTTCTCTTACTTCAACTTTGATTTGAAGAACTTTTGGAACGTGCCCATATTTTAATTTGAGACAACAATTAGATTATGCTAAAGTTTTGACATTTATATAAAATTTTATCCATACCCAAATCTTAATTTGGATTTGGAACTGTAATTATTGTATTTATTTCAATTTTCATTTGACATTACCAAATTTTGACTTGAGAGAGATTTGATCTAGAATACGATTTGAATTCAATAAATTTTTTTTTGGTTTGGATCTGAATTGAACTCCCATGAAGCTTTGAAATGTCGTAGTTCCATACAAATTTTATCTTTGATTTACTTTGAAATTTACTCCCAAGAGTGGAATTTAACTTGCCAAAATTGAGGTGAGGTAATTTGAATTTCCCTTTTTGGCTGGGAGTAAACTGAAAATGAAATCTCCTGGTTCAACCTAAATCACAAATTTCACCTCAAATTTAATTTTAGAATTTGTATCTAGAAAACCACAGAAATTCTTCAAATGGGTTTATTTAAGAAATGCATAACCTTCCAATTGAGAGGAAGATAACACGAAATTCTTCAATTGCCGCGAAGCTTTTTTTCTTTTTCTTTTTCTTTTCTTTCTTTCTTTCTTTTTTTTTTTTGAGAATGGCAGACCCAACCATAAGAATTGTCTCATTAGCCCAACCATTACAAATCTAAAGAAAAGCTCTTTTCTTTGAAAAATTGTGGTAAATGGCCAAAATAACAGTGTGATTTTGAAAGATATTCATTTTTTAAAAATATAATGAAATATGAGCATTATTATTTGAGGAGGGTTAGATTATTTCATCCATTTTTTGAATGTACTGAAATATGACCATTAGTATTTAAATTATTTCATATTTATCCCTACAAATTCCTGTGAAGGATGTGTAATCACACGCTTTTTTTTTAGATAATTTTGAAAAAATATTTACAAATAATATTAGTGGTAGATTTGATTTGAAATTTAAAATTATACCTTTTTAATTAATTAAAGGATTTTTTTTTTTTATATTTCCAACAAAATTATTATATATATCTTTTATCTCTAGATTTTTTTAACCAAATCTTTCATCCATCTATTATTACTTCACTAAGTACTCCAAATTCAATGATTATGAGGTTAAAAAATAACCATCCTGTACTTTACAAAATTAGTTATTTAAATTTCAGTGTACAATCAGAAATTTAACCATTTATATATTCTTTTTTTTTTCAATTAAATGGAAACTCGATTATTTGCAAGTTCGTCTCTTTCTAATTCAGTTTTCTCTCATTTATTGTTGCTTTTGCATCATATCAGCATTATTGTATTCATAGAAACAACACATTGATTTATCATATGCGTAATCATTCGAACATGATTGATATCAATTTCCTTCGTTAATTATTAGAAGATACAAACATGAGAGTATCGGAAAAGCTCTTACTAGCCGGAATTCTAAATTTAAATGAAGAAAGAGAACAAAGTCGAAGAGCTTATAGAGATGCTCTAAAAAGTGCAAATTAATATTTTCCTCCTTGATGTCATTCAACAAATTTCAAGGTATGCCAAGTTTCTTAAGGGAATCTTGCACCAAAAAGAGGAAGGAAAAAGACAAGTACAGAGTGGTGGTAAGTACAAATGTCTTTGTTTTGCTGAAAAAGAAGGAGAAATGTAGAGACCCAGTTAATGTTTTCTTTACCTTATGTGATTGGAGATGGAAAATTTTTGCATGCTATGCTTGATCTTGGAAGCCTCTATTAATGTTATGCCCTATCATGTTTATAAGGATCTAAAATTAAATTACTTGCAAAAGCTGTTTGTATTAAGTTAGCTTATAGATCTTACATACAACCACTAGGGATTGTTGAAGATGTGCTAGTTTAAGTTAAGGATTTAATATTTCTAGTGGATTTCCACATATTAAAAATGGATGAACTTTCTACTCCGTCATCTTCTACTATTCTATTAGGGAGGCCTTTCATGAAAACTGCCAAAACTAAAATTGATGTAGATCAAGGTCCTCTTAGTAGAATTTGATGGTGATGTTGTCTCTTTTAACATCTATGATGCCATGAAATTCCCTAAAGATTATTTGTCCTTATGCTATCTTGAAACTCATGATTTTATTAACGAGTTAGTGATGATTGTTGATGTTGATTTTAATGAATTAGTTACTCCATTTATTGATTTTTTTACTTCATTTATTGATTTTGACTATGAATATTCTTCCAATGGTTCTTCACATTCTTTAATTGATTTTTGTAAAAATTAATCGACTCATAATTGCTCTTTTTTTCCTAAGGTACAAGGGATTGAACTTGAGGCTCTCCCAACTCATTGGAAGAATTCATTCTTGGGCTCAAGTTTTGTAGATTAAAGTAAGAAAGATCCCAATAAAAATGACAACTTATATGTAACCTGACACAAGAAAGTATTCAAGGTGAATGGTGTTGGGAAAAACCTCTCCCACTTTTACCATAGGAATAAACAAAAAAATAACAGAAAAAATAAAAGAAAGCAGTAAAACTGAAAACATAAGAATTTACGTGGAATACTCCTAACTCGGAGAAAAACTACGGCCCATCAGAAAGAAATCTACTATGTAAAAAATTGTTACAATCACACAGAACAACTCTCTCTCCTGATCTCCATTACAAGAGTACTCTCTTAAAGCTTTTAAATACTCACACCTTTTTCACACTTTCCAACTAGATAATACAAAAGGAATTTAATTAGAGTTAGCATTAAGCTTAAAGTGTTTTTAATTGGGACAACTTGAAACTAGAGGCATAGGCTCATTTTATAGGCTTGGAGCCCATCCTCATTCTTCAATTTAACCTTTGTCCCTTCTAATATTTTGCCAAGATCCAACAAATTCCACCTTGGCAGGATATTTGAAGAATCCGCAGCTTCTACAACATCCATTGTCTTCACCGACAATCATAATTCTTAAATAAAAGAACTATAACCTACTCCACCATGAAAAGTAGACCACTTGGAATATCACCTCCCAAGACTTTCCTTTTTCGTCACATGTCGAAAAACCTTGCTGATATTCATGGTGCAACTTCCACCTACTTGACTCACCTGGAAGTCTTTCAGCCATTGACATAACTCCCACCACACACCTTGCATATTCGCCAAATCAATGCCCGTGTGCAAACTTGTGAAATCGCTAACATCACATCCTCTATCATGGTAAAGCGGATATACCATGAGGATGAATATTGCCTTGCTTCACTGGAAGAGATTGTCATCTTCCGTGACGACGGAGATAACATTATCATCTGACTCAAAGCTTTTTGACGAACCTGCTCTGTTAGGACAATCCTTTTTCATGTGTCCAGACTGCCCACATTCCCAGCAAACCTTTTTATGCACGAACTCTTTCTTTTGCTTCCACTTGTTGGCTACCAGTACTGAATCCTCTTGTGAAGTACGTCTTTCACTATTCAGTCTTCTTTCCTCAGACAAAAGTTTACTAGCAACCTCAGCAAACACTAAAATTTCCTTTTCGTATATTAAGATTGGTTTCATATATTCATAAGAAGGAGGAAGTGACCAGATGAGTTGGAGTACCTTATCTTAATCTTCTATCTTCACTCTCATCACCTCCAGCTTAGAAACAATGCCATTGAGAATAGCCAGATGATCTGATATTTTTATACCTTCCACCATTCGCAAGGTGTGAAACTACTCTTTCAGGCATAACCGATTTGAGATGCTTTTTGCTTGATCTTTAAGCTTCTCCCAAAGCTCTTTAGCTGTTATAATTCCATGCACATTTGTAAGAACATTCTTAGCCAAATTTAGCCTGATTGCACTTGTAGCTCTCAAATCCATCTCCTCCCAATCTTCATCCCTCATGTTGGATGTCTTAGAACCTTTACTGGAACCACCGCTGGACTCTCCTAGACCACCATCACCGCTTAACTCTTTAGAAGCACTAAAGCTTGGTCTTCCCTTCAAGGCCTTATGTAGCGCAGCTTGTATCAGCACATCCTTAACTTACACTTCCCATAAGCCGAAGTTGATCATTCCATCAAATTTATCCACATCAAACTTCATCGAACTCATAAAGTTTGACATATCTACTTCTATTCCTAACAAACGAACAAATAGTAAACAACTCACACTATTCACAACCACCTCAACCTGTTTCAAGAATTCTTTTCTAATGTGGAAGGTCAGACAATGTTGCAACCACAAAGCATAATAAGACATTAAAAAAACTACGAACTTGACGCTCTGTATTCTGAAGAAATGTATTAGAGCAATCGGAGGGACACATGCAGATATCAAAAGCTATAACCAGATTATGATCGCGACAGAGGATCAAGAAAAGGAGAGGAAACCTGAGGAAGCCAGAATGAAGAAGAAACATGTAGTCCCTGCGCTGATAAGTGACACATATTCATCAAGGACGAAGTATATCCTTTTTTTTAGTATCCTTTTGTCATTTTTCTTTCATGGATCTATCTTACTTTTTGCATGATTACTACTCTTTATAATTGTCAACTTTTTCTTTCATACTTTTTATCCTCTTGATATTTATCACTGATCGTAGTAGACCATTGCGATGGAGCAATACAATAACCTCAAGCACGCGACCAGCCATGCAATCAAAGAATCAGCCCACCGTAGGAAAGGATGTGATAAAAAATGATGTGGGCAACAAAAAAAATTTGGGGGTTCTGTCTTTCCTTGCCTCATCTTATTTCAATTTTGCACTTCTCGTATTTCAATTTAATATTGCTTAATTCTACTATCGCATCCTCTTTAGTTTGACTCAATCTTGAATTTTTGATTACTTTATTTGGTCGCTGCATTCACCCCGTGCCAATTATGACTTCAATGATGAAATTCATGCCTTTGTTTCTTACTGCATGTACTGGAGTCAGATTAATTTCAGGACAATCAATTCATGAAACATTTCTAAAATTTAGTGGTTTACCAGTTTTCCATCAAATCTATTTTTACGAAATTTCCTAAGTCCATCGCATGAGTTATTTCATCTCTCAGCAATGAGGACATCGCTGTGTGTTAAATTTGGGGGTGCTAGTAATGTTATTTTCAACCTTATTACTTTTAGAAATTCAATTGATTAAAAAAAAAATTTATCACGTTGAGAATGGATCCTACTCGTAATTGGATGTCTGCATGACACCCGTGGGGGCAAGCCAAAACGAAGGTAGGAATCGTGATCAATGCATAAACCAAGTGATCCCAACTCCGCTGCCAAATAAAGAGATGGGCATGAGTTTTGATTGAGAAAGAGCGCCTTGCTCGTAGTTAGATGCCTGCATGACACCCGTGGGGGCAAGCCAAAACGAAGGCTGGGCACTCGGGTCAGCACAAGATCACAAAACGAATATCTGAATTGCGCAAGGGTTAAAATCACTTGAACACCCCGGTTTGAGAAAGTTTGATATAAATCATGCGATGTCCTGGAAACGAGTAAAGAGTTTTTTTTTAAGGTTAAGCTTGCGGTCCCTAAAGATTAGAAATATTTTAGGAAGAGATCAGGATAGAAATTAAGAAGGCATTGGTTCAGCAGTTTGAATAAGGCACCTTGAGAAGTCTAGGTAGGGTAAATGCGGTTGGATCTTTAAAGAGAATCTTTAGTTTATGCTTGAGAACAAGCATTGTTTCAAATTTGGGGGTGTGATAACTGGTAGAAATACAAGTTATTATAGCTCAAATAAGTAAAACAATGAGAGAATGCGATGGTAAAATAGGCAATATCATGTCTGAAAGCGCCAAACTAAAAGGAATTGCGATCGCGAGTGCTCATCGCATAAAAGCAGTTAATTTACCTATTTTGTGCAGGTACAATGCGATGGCACATATGAAATTGCGATCCAAAGGCACAATGTGACAGCGCACTTGAAGTTGCGATCGCAAGTCATGCGATCGTGAGAAGTTTCTTAAGCAAGAGTAGAAACTTAGGAATCAGTTCTATCGACTATTTCGCATATACATCACATACGTCCTAGAAATAGGAATTGTAGCATTATGCTTTGAGAAATGTAGTACTGATATTTGTGTATAGCATGATCGCATAACTTGTACACAATCTTAGGAAGTGTTAGCTGATAACGGGCAGAAATGCACGTTATTATAGCACAAAGATATAAAACAATGAAGGATTGCAACGGTAAAAATATATAAAATTACGTCCAAAAGAATTAAGTTTAAAACATTGCGATCGCATGCGTCCATCGCATTAAAGCAGCTAACTTGTGTATTTTATGCAGAAAAATGCGTTGGCACAAGATGGAATTGCAATCCAAAGAATTTAGCGTCCGAGCGCATTAAGAGATTGCGACCACAAGGTTTTGCGATCATATGCATTCGCATAAATCTGCTCGAGAAGGTGGCCGTATAAAGCTGGCACATCAAGGTGAAAGCTTAATAAATCACGACGGGACAGAAAGTTGATGACGGTTGAATTCGAATTTAGTTGACAAGCCGTTAACGACACACTATAGCAAGTACACTCAACTTTTCGGTGACAATTATTCGGCGCATCAGACAGATAATTAATGACATCCCATCAGTGCAATCATTTGAGAGAAAAAGCTCTTCACTCTGAAGCTCTATAAATACCGAAGGCCACATTTGTTAAAGGGGTTCAAAAAGTTCGGTTTCGCTATTTAGAATTTACAGTTCTTCTTCACCATAGATAGCCGTAGTTTGTAATTTTATATACTTACAAGGTAGAGGCAAGCGAAGGGAGAATACGTCGAGAGCTCGTCCTGGTTAACTCGGAAGAGTTTCGGGAAGCGTGAAAATGGAGAGAGGGCCGACTCTTGCGGAAGCAAGATCATTCTTTGAGTAGAGTAGAAAGACTCAGTGTAAAAGCCTTGTGGAAGCAAGAAATTGCTACCAGGCTCTCTATCCTTATTTTCCATTGTCATTTTGTATTCTGAACTTATTTATAAAATGGAATTTTCATCTCTATATCTGTTCACTCTTTTTACATTATGCATGAGTAACTAAACTGTCGAATGGGTTGAGAAGTACTTAGCTAGCATAACCTGAGATCTTCATTCTATGCGATCATCTTGTATTATGTATGCATCATTCGTCCATTAGAGATGCTCGAGAGGGTGGTCTAAGGATAGAATCTAGGCTTGAAAAAGTCAGATTAGAATCTAGGCTCGGGAGAGTTGGATTAGAACCGCATAATCAAGAGATAGAAGCTTTGGAATAAGTTCTGTTTGCTATCAACGCATCGCATGCACCCTAGAGATAGGATATGGTTGTATGTGGCCACCTTGTACCTGTGTACATCATTCATCATCGCATAGGCAAGAAATAGAGACTTAGGAATAAGTCCTATAGACATCATCGCATACATCGCATGCATCCTAAAACTAGAAGCTATCGCATTTGCATTGGAAAATGAATTGTTGTCGCATGAGTGTAGCATGATCGCGTAGCTTGAACGCAATCTCAGGAAGCACTGGCGAAAGACCTTCTCAACCCGTTCCTCCGCATACTCATTGTACTTTTGTTGTTATTGACTCTTTTCTCAATTCCTCCGCAAAGATTTTATACATTAAACAAACATACCAACCAATACATTGTTTTATTCATCAATGCAAAGTAATCAAAATTTACCATCACATACTGTTGCCATAGTCCCTGTGTTTGACCCTAGGCTTACCAGGCAACTTAGTAGGATTTATACTTGGATCTTGCTAAGAAAACTTGCATGCACAACGCATATTCCACCATCGCATTCTACACCATTATTTCATCGCATTAACCACGCATCAAGTTTTTGGCGCCGTTGCCGGGGACTACGGTAATACATTGTCCTAACGGTAACTTTTTTCTTTTCTTTGCAAACTCTCATTCTCTGTGCACTGCTTCTCCTTACGTAAGGGAAGAAGCGGGCGTTGTATGAGCAAAGGACAAAATCCTGAGCCCATTTACGACCCAGAGATCGAGAGAACTTTTAGAATAAGAAGAAGAAACAGCCGCCAACAACAACAACAAGAGAAAGATCCAAACATGGCAGAGCAACCAAAAGACAGAGCACCAAACACAAATAATATCATGATGAACCCCATCCTATTGGTGAACGACCGCAATAGGCCCATCCGGGACTATGCGTCGCCCAACCTCTATGATTTCTCGCCAGGAATCATGAGGCCAACTCTTGAAGGATCAAGGTTCGAAATGAAACCGGTGATGCTGCAGATGATTCAAACTGTCGAACAGTTTGACGGTAAGTATGGCGAGGATCCGCACACCCACCTCTGGAGTTTCATTGAAATCTGCAACACATTTGTGTTCCCAAACATCTCCGCTGAAGAGGTTCGTTTAACATTGTTCCCCTTTTCGTTGTGTGACCAGGCACGAAAATGGGCTTATTCTCTCGAACCAGGGGAGATTACATCATGGGAATAAGTAGTTGAGAAGTTCATGAAGAAGTACATTCCCCCGACGGAGAATGCCAGAAGGAGGAAGTTGATCACTAATTTTGAACAGGATATTGACGAATTGCTCAGTGACGCTTGGGCGAGGTTTAAGAGGCTGGTAAGAGATTACCCGCATAACGGCTTAACAGATTGTTTATAGATGGAAATTTTCTACCACGGATTGAACCCTGCATCACAGACGGCTGCCAATGCGGCAGCAACTGGAGGTTTGCTTGATAAAACTATGAGGCCAAGAATATCCTTGATCGCATTTCCAAAAATCATGAAGATTGGAAGGAAAGCGATCAAAGATTAAAAATCAAAGACAATGACGCAAATAACGGGGCCATCGCATCCCTACAGAACCAAATGACTACGATGATGAATTTGATATAAGGCATCGCAATCAGTAGCCCAGGAATGCATAGTTGGCAAGTCAACGCAATCAACCAAACGAGCGCAAGTTGTGCTACCTGTGGTGAAGGCCATCCAATGGAAGAGTATCCGAGGAACCCTCAGTTTGTCTATTTTGTGAAGAATAATCCATTTTCCAATACGTACAACCCTAGGTGGAGAAACCATCCCAACTTCGCGTGGAAAAACCAACAACAAACTTTTCAATCAGTGGCATAAAAAGAAGGGCCACAAGGATTTTTCCCACGAACAAACGGTCAAACAAAAAATCAAGCAAGCAGCTCGCAGGCGCCGCAATCTTCATCTTTGGAGAGTTTACTGAAGCATTATATTGAAAAAAATGAAATAGTGCTTTAGAATCAAGCGACGTCTATCCGTAATCTTGAAATTCAGATGGGATAGATTGCGGGCGAACTCAAGAGTAGACTGCAAGGGGCACTACCGAGTTTAACAGAACTCCTGCGCAACCCGGGGGTACGAGAAAAAAGCAATGTCAAGTTGTGACGTTGCAAAGCAGAAAGACTGTGGCGGAGGAGAAGAAGGAGCCTAGCCGGAATGTTCCCATTGTGATGGAACCACAGACCCCGTTAACTCGAGAAGAAAGAGGCGATGGAACCAGAGATTGCATCCACTTCAGAGTCGAAAGAACAGGAAACCATGAAATTACAGCTGCCACCATTCCCACAGAGACTTAAAAAAGAAAAAAAATGATGAGGTACAGTATCAGCATTTCATGGACATGCTGAAACAGTTGCATATTAACATTCCGTTCACTAAAGTGATTGAGCAGATGCTGCAGTGTGCAAAGTTTCTGAAGGATATGGTGACGAAAAAGAGAAGCACTAGTAAGTTCACAATGGTGGCATTGACGCAAAGTTCAAAATCTATAATTCCACCAAAAATGCGCGACCTGGTAGTTTCACAATACCTTGCTCGATCGGCAGGTTATACATTGGTCAAGCGCTTTGCGATCTTGGGGCCAACATCAATTTGATGCCCCTTTCAATTTTCAAGCAGTTGAATGTGGGGCAGCTGGCGCCCACGACGGTGATCTCCAATTAGCTGATAGATCCCTTGTGCATCCAGAAGGGGAGGTGAAGGATATTCTAGTTACGATTGACAAATTTATATTATCGATAGACTTCATCATCCTGGACTATGAAGTGGACAAGGATGTACCCATCTTCCTGGGACGACCATTTTTATCCACTGGTCGCACTCAGATTGATGTGTACAAGGGAGAGATCACACTGAGCGTGAATGGACAGAAGCTCAGGTTTGATATTATCCGAGCCATGAAATATCCTAAAGAAGAAGACATCAATGAATCCGGCGATGAACCAAGTTTGAATGAAGAAGAAAAGTCTAAAGATGAAAATGAAGATGAGGATGGGACCATATCCATAGTAGCCTGCAATGCGATCAAAGAAAAAACAACCAAAGAAGATGCGATGATCGCATCTAAAGAAGACAAGCCGACAACGAATGAAGAAAGAAAAACAAGAAAACCATCCTTGGAACAACCACTGTTGAAATTCAGGTTTTGCGCTCTACGGGCAATTTTGTCTTTTTCATTGTACCCTAGGGTTTCCCTGTTCTCTATTTAAGTTGTTGGTCTACTGTATTCCATTGTAATAGTTTCCTAATAATAATTCCCTTATCCCGTGGTTTTTCTCCCTAATTAGGGTTTTCCATGTAAATTCTTGGTGTGCTATTTTCTTTTTCCTACTCTATTTTTCATCATGGTATCAGAGCATGGAGACGAAACCCTGGCCACCATTGAGGAAAATCCAACAGGAGAATCTCAAACCAATAACCCAGATATAACCACTGTTATCCAAAAAGCCATTGATAGATACTTCCAAACCTTTCTTCCCCACTTCTATGAAGACCAGCAGCCGCCGCCCTACCCACCGCCGACCGTTCTCGTCGAGCCAACTGCCTTCTTCGAAGACCCAACCGCCAGTCGCAAAAACCCACTGAAGTTCTGTCTGACTGCTACCCTTTCAAACCAGCCGCGCACAGATGAAGGAAGTTGTCTGGTTCAGACGCGCCCAGATGAGGTCGACCAGTGACCAGCCACGCGAAATCGGTCTAAGCAGTCCCAAATGCTGCCGACTGACGCTGTAGAGCACTAATCTGTCATACCACCAGGATCAAGGAAATATAATCCAAGATCAAGTTACCCAGTTGCAGTTGCAAATTAAACAACAGAACGAGATGTTTCAATAGCAGCTTGTTGCTATTGGGGAAGCCATGGAATCGAAATCCAAGATCCAATCAGATCTAAATCCATACCCTGAAAACTTGGTAACTTCGTTCCCTACTTACTCCTCAAATTCATGTTCTAGAACTATAGGCAATTCTTTTGGAATTATTATAGGGGAAAAGTTGAATGGTGATAATTACTTCTCTTGGTCCCAATCTATTAAAATGGCTCTTGAGGGCCGTCACAAATTTGGATATCTGACAGGTGAAATACCAAAACAAAGGATCGGTGACCCCCAAGAGCGAATGTGGAAAGGAGAGGATTCTTTATTGAGATCAATTTTGATTGGCAGTATAGAACCTCAGGTTGGAAAACCTTTATTGTATGCAGCTACAACCTGTGATATTTGAGAGGCAGCCCAGAAACTTTACTCCAGGAGACAGAATGCCTCACGTTTATATACTTTACGTAAGCAGGTCTATGAATGCAAATAGGGAACGATGGATGTTACCGCTTACTTTAACAAGCTATTTTTGTTGTGGTAAGAGATGGATTTGTGCCGTGAGATGATCTGGAACTGTCCTTGTGGAGGAGTGTTACATTATCAGTCTGAAGAAACGGATCGCGTGTATGACTTTCTTGCAGGACTCAACTCTAAATATGATATAGTGCGCAGTCGTATACTGAGGACCAGACCTAGACCGTCCCTAATGAAGATCTGTTCTGAAGTTCGCCTGGAAGAAGATAGGTCGAGAGCCGTGAATAGTACACCTATAACACCAATAGATTCTGCCGCTTTCAAAACATCAGACCCTGTGCAAGATAAACAGAACAGTAAGCCGCCCCCAGTGTGCGAACATTGCAAAAAACCCTGGCACACTAAAGATCAGTGCTGGAAACTCCACGGCCGACCACCTAATGGTAAGAAACGACAGCCAAGTCGGGCTCTCATAGGTGAATCTGTTACTGAAGATACCCAGACTCAGAACTAGGAAACTACTTAGAACACTACTATAGTGGGTGTAAGTGCAATCGCCCATACACGACTTTTCAATCTTTTGGTCTTGTGAGTATAACTGGTAATAAACCGTGGATATTAGACTCAGGAGCCACAAATCACCTCACTGGTTCTTCTAATCAATTTTTATCTTATCAACCTGGTGCTGGAAATGAAAGAATCAGAATTGTAGATGGGTCCTTTGCTCCTGTTGCTGGAAAAGGACGAGTGTCACCCTTTACCAGCTTAATACTCCAAGATGTGTTACATGTGCCAAAAGTGTCTTACAATCTGCTATCTATTAGTAAACTAACAAGAAATTTGAAGTGTCGTGTTAGTTTCTCACTTGATGATGTTGTTTTTCAGGATCTCACCTCGGGAAGGATGATTGGCACTGCCCGACATGACAGAGTACTCTATTTCCTTACCGAAGAAGATTACTTTAGGCTATGTGATAGGACTAGTTTGTTTTCTTCTCATTTTTCCATTTCTAAAACTGATTATATGTTGTGGCATTATCGTCTTGGCCATCCTAATTTCCAGTATATGAACTATTTGTTTCCTCATCTTTTTTGTAATATTAATATTTCTAAATTGAAATGTTATGTGTGTGTCCAGGAAAAACAGCCTCGTGTTTCTTTCTCTTCTCAGCCCTATAAGCCCTCTAAACCGTTTACTCTATTCCATAGCGATGTCTGGGGTCCTTCACCAGTCACTATCATAACTGGGAAACGTTGGTTTGTAACATTTATTGACGATCATACTCGTCTAACTTGGGTTTTTCTTTTGACAGATAAATCAGAAGTCACTTCAGTTTTCCAACAATTTTACAATTCCATAGAAACCCAGTTCAACGCTAAATTTGCTATTCTCAAGAGTGATAATGGTCGAGAATACCTTACAAGAATTCCTTATCTCCAAAGGTGTTGTCCATTAGAGTTCCTGTGCATACACTCCTCAATAAAATGGAGTGGCTGAATGGAAAAACCGTCACCTGGTCGAAGTTGCCCGCTCTCTTATGTTGTCAACCTCTCTTCCCTCTTATTTGTGGGGTGATGCTATCTTAACAGCAGCCCATCTAATAAACCGCATGCCATCCCGAGTCCTAAAATTCCAAACCCCATTAGATTTCTTCAAAGAGTCTTACCCAAACTCCAGACTTCTTTCTGATATACCCCTTCGTGTCTTTGGCTGTGTGGTGTTCATCCATACACACGGACCTAACCATACCAAGTTTACCCCTCGGGCACATCCCTCTATATCAGCGTGGGTACAAGTGTTATCACCCTTCTTCTAGAAAATACTTTGTCTCTATGGATGTGACCTTCTTCGAAGATCATCCATTCTTTCCCAATGGTTCTCTTCAGAGGGAGCATTCCAGTGAAGAAACCAATTGGGGTCCCAGCCTTTTTGCCTTACCTGAACCTGAACCCATCCTTGATGTCAGTGTCAATACCAACGCACCTATCCTCCCAACTGAACAAGTCCATTGGATCACATACTATAGAAAGAATCTCAGGAAGGAAATAGCGCCACCTGTTATCTCTCCGGCTCCAGTTTATGAGTTTGAATAGAGATCAGTTCCAGGTACTAGTAGTCTTATCCCTGATCATGATAATAAATGTGATAACACTGATGCTTGTGTTGAAAATGTTGAGAGCAAAAGCAAGGAAGATAATGCCAGCAAGGATGTGATTGAGGTTAATGATGGTGCAGAGACAGATGAGTGTGTGACTCTTGAGGACATGGTAGAACCTGGAAAATAAGCTTTTCTTATTCTCGTTGGAAAAAATGTTGAGAGTGGGAAAATAACAAAACCGGAGGGAGAATGCAGTATGTCAGAAGAAAATAAAGATAGAGATGAATCCTTTGATCTTCCGATTTCCCTAAAGAAAGGTACGGGATCATGTACTAAATATCCGTTGCAAAGTTACTTGTCCTATAGTAATTTATCTCCTGAGTTCAAGGCCCTCACTACAAGCCTAGAGACAGTGGTGATACCAAACTGCATAGACACAACATTGGAAAGTCCTGAATGGAAAGCAGCAGTTATGGAAGAAATGAAAGCTTTCAAGAAAAATCATACGTGGGATCAAGTCAATCTTCCAAATGGTCATAAAGTAGTCGGATGTAAATGGGTGTTCACAATAAAGTATAAGCCCGATGGAACTGTTGACAGATACAAAGCCAGATTAGTGGCCAGGGGTTTTACTCAGACATTTGGGGTTGATTATTCAGAGATCTTTTTGCCAGTTGCAAAGCTGATTAAAGTTCGGGTCCTCCTTTCTATTGCAATTAATAAGGATTGGCCCCTTCACCAGCTTGATGTGAAGAATGCTTTTCTCAATGGAGAACTGGAGGAAGAAGTCTATATGAGTCCTCCCCCAGGATTTGAGAAACAGTTTGATCACCGAGTTTGCAGATTGAGAAAGTCCTTATATAGGCTAAAACAGCCACCAAGGGCTTGGTTTTGCAGATTTACTATGTTTGTAAAGTCTCAAGGATATAAACAGGGTCATTCTGATCATACTCTGTTATCTAAAAGGTCCGTATCTGGGAAAATTGCAGTTTTGATTGTTTATGTTGATGACATTATTATTTCAGGTGATGATACCTCAGAGATTGACTGATTGAAGGCAAATATGGCTAAGGAATTCGCGATCAAGGACCTTGGAAAACTAAGATACTTCCTCGGAATGGAAGTAACTCGATCAAGTGAAGGAATTTCAATTTCCCAATGGAAGTATACTCTGGACCTGCTCAAGGAAACAGGTATGACGGGGTGCAAACCAATTGATACCTCTATAGAAGCCAATGCAAAGTTAAGTAATATGAGTAAAAGTGTTCCAGTGAGCAAAGAAAAATATCAGCGACTTGTTGGGAAATTGATATATCTTTCTCATACTAGACCCGACATTTCTTATGCAGTAATTATGGTAAGTCAGTTCATGCAGTCACCATACGAAGAACACATGAAGGCAGTAGAGCGCATTTTGAGATATTTGAAAACTTCTCCAGGGAAAGGCTTGATGTTCAGAAAAACTGAAAAACGATGTATCGAAGCTTCGATACTGATTGGGCAGGATCTGTAGTAGACAGAAAATCAACATTAGGATATTGTACCTTTGTGTGGGGCAATCTTGTTACATGGAGAAGCAAAAAACAAGGTGTTGTTGCCAGAAGCAGTGCTGAGGGCCATGAGTTTGGGAATCTATGAAGAGATCTGGCTTGAAAAAGTCTTGAAAGACCTTGATCAAGAGCATACCAGTCCAATGAAACTCTACTGTGATAATAAATCAGCCATAAGCATAGCAAACGACTTTGTTCAACATGATAGAACAAAGCATGTGGAGATTGACCGACACTTTATCAAGGAAAGACTCGATAGTGGCAACATTTGTGTTCCTTATATTCCCCCCAATCAACAAATTGCAGATGTCCTAACAAAGGGGCTTTCCAGACAGTTATTTGACGCGTGTGTGAGCAAGTTGGGACTTATTGACATCTATGCCCCAACTTGAGGGGAGTGTTGAAATTAGGGTTTTGCACTCTAGGGGCAATTTTGTCTTTTTCATTGAACCCTAGGGTTTTCTTGTTCTCTATTTAAGCTGTTGGCCTACTGTATTCCATTGTATCAGTTTCTAATAATAATTCCCTTATCTCGTGGTTTTTCTCACTAATTAGGGTTTCCACGTAAATTCTTGGTGTGCTATTTTCTTTTCCCTACTCTATTTTTCATTAACCACCAACAATAGAGTTGAAGACCCTTCCAACCCACCGATGTATGCTTTTTTGGGGCAGAATGAAACGCTTCTAGTTATAATTTCCTCCGGACTTCATAAAGATCAAGAGAATGCGCTGCTGAGCATCCTTAGGAAGTATATAAAAGCAATTGGCTGGACGCTCGCAGACATTAGAGGAATCAACCCTGCATACTGCGTGCATAAGATTCGTCTTGAGGACAATCACAAAGGATCGATCGAACATCAATGCAGACTTAACCGTGCGATGAAGAAGGTCGTGAAGAAGGAGATAATTAAGTGGTGGATGCAGGAATTATCTATCCAATAGCCGACAACACGTGGGTCAGCCCCGTGCAATGTGTGCCGAAGAAAGTAGGGATGACAGTAGTCCCCAATGCAAATAACGAATTGAGACCAATGAGAACCATCACTGACTAACGGATTTGCATGGACTATCGCAAACTGAATGCGGCGACAAAGAAGGATCATTTCCCTTTGCCTTTTATCGACCAGATGCTAGACTGCCTAGCAGGAAATGATTTCTACTGCTTCTTGGATGGATATGCCGGTTATAACCAAATCATGATTTCTCCTGAAGATCAAGAGAAAACCACATTCACCTGCCCTTATGGAACATGTGCGTTTCGACGCATGCCATTCGGCCTATGCAATGCACCGAGAACTTTCCAGAGGTGTATGATGGCCATCTTTTCTGAGTATCTTGAAGATTCTGTGGAAATTTTCATGGACGACTTCTTAGTGTATGGGCAAACATACGAAGTCTGTCTCAACAACCTAGAAAAGATACTGAAGAGATGTGAAGAGACGAACCTCGTGCTAAATTGGGATAAATGCTACTTCATTGTAAAGGAAGGTATTGTGCTTGGGCACAAAGTCTCCGAGGATGGGTTGGAGGTGGACAAGGCAAAGATTGAGGCGATTGAAAAGCTCCCACCTCCAGCGAATGTGAAGGCTGTCAGGAGCTTCTTAGGACATGCTAGCATTTATAGACGTTTTGTGAAAGACTTTTCAAAGATTGCACGACTACTAAGTGCGTTGTTAGAGGCAGAAAGAAAGTTTGACTTTGATGATCAATGCCGCAACGCATTCATGATACTGAAGAACGCATTAACAACCGCACCTGTGTTGATCGCACCGGATTGGACACAACCCTTTGAATTAATGTGCGATGCAAGCAATTATGCGATGAGAGCATTGCTAGTGCAAAAAATGAAAACAATGCTACACCCCATCACATATGCGAGTAAAACCTTGAATCCTGCTCAAACAAATTACACCACCACAGAAAAAGAATGCTTACGGTGATATTTGCATTGGAAAAATTTAGAGCTTATTTGCTGGGAACTAAACTAATCATTCACACTAGTCACCCGGCGATAAAATATTTGATGATAAAGAAAGATGCGAAATTGAGATTGATTAGATGGGTTCTCCTCCTCTAGGAATTTGATGGAAATCATTGATTGCAAGGGGACAGAGAACCAGATTGCAGACCATTTATCCAGATTAGAAAATCCAGAAGTTGACCGCAACCAGTCAGAGGTGAACGCAACTTTCCCAGACGAGCAACTATTTAAAATGGAAGAATTACCATGGTATGCGGATGTGGTCAATTGTCTGGTTTGCAAACAATTTCCTGAAGACTATACAGACCACCAAAAGAGGTGACATAGACATGAATGCAGGTCATATTATTGGGACGAGACAAATCTTTATAAGCGGGGTCAGACCAGATTTTTCGCCTATGCGTACCAGATGCTGCTCACCAATGCATACTATCACAATGGCATGACTCGCCATATGGAGGACACTTTGGAGGCCAACACACAGCAGCAAAGGTGTTACAAAGTGGTTATTTTTGGCTAAATTATTCAAGGACACGAGAGACTATGTGATGAAATGTGACCGATGCCAACGCATGGGAAACATTTCATGGAAGTATGCGATGCCCATGAACATCATCGTAGAATTGGAACTGTTCGACATCTGGGCCATAGACTTTATGGGACCATTTCCACAATTGAATGGTCACAAATACATTATGTTAGCCATCGACTACGTTTCCAAATAGGTGGAAGCGGTATCATGCTCCGCAAGCGATGCGACGGTAGACTCCAAGTTCTTGAAGAAAAATATCTTCACTCGTTTTGGCACTCCACGTGCCATAATAAGTGATGAAGGCTTCCACTTTGTTAATCACATCGTCAACAATTTGCTGCTTAAATATAATATCCTCCATAAAGTGGCCACCACCAGAAAAATGGTCAAGCTGAGGTGTCCAACAGAGAAATCAAGCTGATATTAGAGAAGGTGGTAAAACCTTCACGAAAAGATTGAGCAATGAAGCTGGATGATGCCTTATGGGCTTATAAAACCGCCTATAAGACATCTATAGGCATGTCTCCGTATGCACTAGTGTTCGGAAAGGCATGTCATCTACCACTTGAGTTGGAGCATAAAACAATGTGGGCGGTGAAAAAGCTTAATTTTGACTTGAAGGCGGCAGGAGAAGCAAGGAAACTTCAGTTGGTCGAGCTTGAAGAATGGAGAATGCAAGTTTATGAGAATGCCAAAATTTACAAAGAGCGCGCAAAACGTTAGCATGACAAACAGCTATGCGAGAAGAGTCTCCACGTTAGACAAAAGGTCTTACTATTCAATTCGCCGCTACAACTCTTTCCCGGCAAATTAAAGTCACGGTGGTCCGGACCCTTTATAATTAAAGAAGTATTCCTGCATGGTGCGGTCGAACTGACTAATGAGGAAGGGACACGCACATTCAAGGTTAATGGGCAAAGAGTTAAGATATATTGCGGAGGTGATTTTCATCGGGAAAATACCTTTGTAGACCTGAGAAATCCTGAATGAAGATTGCTCAAGCGGCCCCTGTGTTGTTATGCGACAGAAAATCATCAGGGGTGCAAGTCTTTTGGAGTATCCTTTTCTACCATTGATTAATGAACTCTCACTACCCTTCTTTTATAACTATTATCGTTTATTTGTCTTCATCTCTACAAATTATATATATATTTGCTAACTCTGTCTTTTGTTTGACCTTCTCAATGTTTTCTTTGCAACGATTGTGGAGGAGCTACACGAAAGATGCAACTAGTTTATTCCACCACCACAATAAAAAACAGAAGTTTTCCGCAAAGAAGGATGCGATCACAAACAATGCGGGCGGCAGAGCAAATTTGGGGGTTGTATCTTTCATTGACTTTGTCTATTCTAAATTTTGCACTCTCACATTGCATTTTAAATCTGATAATTTTATAATCACATCTTCTTTAGTCGGCGTAATCATTACACATTGATTAATTTAGTAAGTCATCGCATTATTTCCCTTTGCCAATTATGATTTCAATGATGAAACGCATGTCTCTATTTTTTTCGTATATACTAGAGTCAACTTAATTTTAGGACAGTCAACTCATGAAATATTTCTAGAAGTTAGTGATCCACCAGCTTTCTTTCAAACTGACTTTTATGAAATCTCCTAAGAGCATCGCATGACTTCTTTCAATCTTTCAGCAATAAGAACATTGTTGCCTTTAAATTTGGGGTTACGGTATTCATTTTCAACCTTGCTATTTTAGGTTCTCAAAAAAAAAAAAAAATCATAACGTTGCGATTGGATCCTACTCGTAGTTGGATGTCCGCATGACACATGTGGGGGCAAGCCAAAATGAAGGTAGGAATCATGATCAACGCATAAATAAAATGATTGCAACTCCGCTGTCAAATGGGCATGAGTTTAGATTAAGAAAGCGCGCCTTGCTGTAGTTGGATGTCCGCATGACACACGTGGGGGCAAGCCAAAACGAAGGCTAGGCACTCGGATCAGTGCAAGGTCATAGAAAAAAATATATGTTAAACTACGCAAGGATAAAAATCAGTTGAAAACACCCTAGTTGAAAAAGTTTTTTTTTTTTTTTTTTTTTTTTATGAAATAAATCATGCGATGCCTTGGAAACTAGTAAAGTATTTTTGAAGGTTAAACTTGCGGTCCCTACAGTTTAGAAATATTTTAAGAAAATACTCGGATAAGAATTAAGGAGATTTTGGTACATAGGATTTGAATAAGGCAACCTTGAGAAATCTAGGAAAGAAGAAGGCGATCAACTTTCTAGAGAAAATCTTTAGTTTATGCTTGAGGATAAGCATTGTTTTAAAATTGGGGGTGTGATAACAGACAGAAATGCACGTTATTACAGCGTAAAGATATAAAACAATGAAGGATTGCGACGGTAAAAATATATAAAATTTTGTCCAAAAGCATTGAGTTTAAAACATTGCGATCGCATGTGTCCATTGCATTAAAGCAGTTAACTTATGTATTTTATGCAGGAAAATGCGTTAGCGCAAGACAGAATTACGATCCAAAGAATTTAGTGTCCGAGCGAATTAAGAGATTGCGACCGCAAGGCTTTGCGATCATGTGTGTTCGCGAAAATTTGCTCGAGAAGGTGGCTGCATAAAGCCGGCACATCAAGGTGAAAGCTTAATAAATCACGACGGGACAGAAAGCTGATGACGGTTGAATCCGAATTTAGTTGACAAGCCGTTAACGACACACTGTAGCAAGTACAATCAATTTTTCGGTGACAATTATTCGGTGCATCAGACAGAGAATTAATGACATCCCATCAGTGCAATCATTTGAGAGAAAAAGCTCTTCACCCTGAAGCTCTATAAATACCAAAGGTCACATTCGTTAAAGGGGTTCGAAAAGTTCGGTTCTGCTATTCAGAATTTACAGTTCTTCTTCACCATAGATAGCCATAGTCTATAATTTTATATATTTAGAAGGCGGAGGCGAGTGAAGGGAGATTACGTCGAGAGGTCGTCCTAGTTAACTCGAAAGAGTGCCGGGAAACGTCGAAAACAGAGAGAGGGCCGACTCTTGTGGAAGCAAGAACATTCTTTGAGCAGAGTAGAGAGACTCAGTGTAAAAGCCTTGGGAAGCAAGAAATTGCTATCAGGCTCTCTATCCTTATTTTCCATTGTCATTTTGTATTCTGAATTTATTATAAAATGGAATTTGCATCTCTATATCTGTTCACTCTCTTCATATTACGCATGAGTAACTAAACTGTCGAATGGGTTGAGAAGTACTTAGCTAGCATAACCTGAGATCTTCACTCTATGCGATCATCTTGTATTATGTATGTGTCATTCGTCCATTAGAGATGCTCGAGAGGATGGTCTAAGGATAGAATCTAGGCTTGGAAAAGTCAGATTAGAATCTAGGCTCGAGAGAGTCGGATTAGAACCGCATAATCAAGAGATAGAAGCTTAGGAATAAGTTCTGTTTGCTATCAACGCATCGCATGCACCCTAGAGATAGGATATGATTGTATGTGGTCACCTTGTACCTATGTGCATCATTCATCATCTCATAGGCAAGAAATAGAGACTTAGGAATAAGTCCTATAGACTTCATCACATACATCGCATGCGTCCTAAAACTAGGAGCTATTGCATTTGCATTGGAAAATGAATTGTTGTCGCATAAGTGTAGCATGATCGCATAGCTTGAACGCAATCTTAGGAAGCGCTAGCGAAAGACCTTCTCAACCCGTTCCTCCGTATACTCATTGTACTTTCGTTGTTATTGATTCTTTTCTCAATTCTGCCGCATAGACTTTATACATTAAACAAACATACCAGCCAATGCATTGTTTTATTCGTCAATGCAAAGTAATCGAAATTTACCATCGCATACTATTTCCATAGTCCCTGTGTTCGACCCTATGCTTACCAGACAACTTAGTAGGATTTATACTTGGATCATTCTATTAAAACTTGCATGCACAACGCATATTCCACCATCACATTCTACACCATTATTTCATCGCATTAACCACACATCATTAGATAAACCCCTTCTCAACTCCTTCATCGCATACTTATTGTAACTCTACGCTTTCATCACTCCACGTTCAACTCCGTCGCATAAGAAAATTTAAATAAAAATACTATCCACTTCTTTTTTTACCACCGCAATAGAATCAAAGTCTGCCGCATATCTACTTAGTAGTCCCTGTGTTCGACCCTGGACTTACTAGGAAACCTAAGAAGGCTTATACTTGGGCTTTGTTAAGAAAACTTGCATGTTCATTGAATAACACACACATAATCGCATACTCAGACCATCGCATCATAATTCTACGCATCAAGTTTTTGGCACCGTTGTCGGGGCTACAGTATAGATTGCGCTAACATCAAACCTCTTTGATCTTTCCAACTTTCGACCTCTATGCATTGTCATTCCTTCGGTAAAGGAAGAAGCAAGCGTCGCATGAGCGAAGGACACCCTCCTGAGCCCAAATACGACCCAGAGATCGAAAGAACTGTTGGATCGATATGGCAACCCTAGGGGGCAGGGGTGAATAGGATTTAATTAATTTTTTTTTTCTAAATTAACCCAATTGAACTAATTAATACACTTTTTATAAATAATAAGAAAAAATCAATTTATGCAACAAATAAGATGACAAAAATGTGATAATTTAATTCTATCAAATTTTAGCAAATAAATAAGAACAAACTAAAACATACAATAAATTGCAAAAATAAAAAGAAAAGAGTTAGAGAAGAAGACACCATAATTTTTATAGTGGTTCGGTCAAACTCGACCTACTCCACTCTCCAAACGCCTCTTGGAAATTTGAATAAAATCTTTCTGACTCTTTCCATAGATTAGAGCCCAACCGTTACACTACCGCTCCTTTTATGGGTTCAAGAGCAAACTCGATCATTTTCACGGTTTAGGATCAAATCGTTACAAATATTGGAATTTTTGAATAACACAATACAACTCTCACTAGAGTGGATTTACAAGTTTAAGCACTCAACAAGTTCATCCTCACAATACAATAACACTCTCTCAAGAATAAGATGAAAAAAAAAAATTGGGAACTTAGAGAGAGCAACAATGAAATTTTTGAGTTTTGGAGGATTATGAAATGTAAAATTTGTTAGTTTAAATTTTGGAGAGGAAGATGGTTTATATAGAGATGGAAAAATTTTTAGAAACCACAATTAATTTGGACCATTGGATTTTGGAAAAGAAAAATCACTGGTGGAGATTTTAAACTAAACTAGTCGTTAGATACAAACTAAATATAATATTAAATTCTTTTTCTTTTGAAATTAATTTTCTTTTTAAAATTAATCCAAAAAATAAAAAAACATACCATGTGTCAAAAACTAGCTGTTAGACACAAACATAAAATAATATTAAATTTATTTTCCTTTTAATTCATTTTCTTTTTAAATTCATTCTCTTTAAAGTCAATCCAAAAATAAAAAACATATCATGTGTAAAAAACTAGTCGTTAGACACAAACATAAAATAATAATAAATTTATTTTCCTTTTAAATTTATTTTAAATTTCAATTTTTTTTATTTTAAATCAATCCAAAAATCAAAAGTCCATCATATGTTGATCTTTTAATGATCCACCATTCAGCCAATATACTGCCACATGTCTACATGCAAATGGTATGGTTATGTCACGTCATCCACCACGGTATTTTCTCTATAGAATTGTTTTGGTCATATCGTCTTCGTTTTAGCTCCGATTTGAGTGATTCAAGAGGTGTAGGAATCGTTGTTCCGAGATCTACGCTATGGACATATTAAAACATTAAGATTTTCAGTAATTAAAAATTGAGTTTGTTATCATCAAAACATTGATTAATTAATTAATTAAAATTAATTAATTTGAGATTAAGGGCCAACAAGTCAACAATCTCCCTCTTTTTGATGATAACAACCCATTAAAAAAAAATAACTTGAAATATATGTAAACCATATGTAGCACATAATAAAATTCAATATATCACCATAAAGATCATTCTTGAAATTCACTCAAAAAAATAAATTCTCCCCCTAATTAATACAATCAAAATCATAACAAATTTATAGCATATTTTTCTTAAACTTCTCCCCCTTTGGAATCATAAAAAAGAATAATTAAGAAAAATTTAGAACTACATAAATGTTTCCCTTAAAAACATGAACATAAATTTAGCACAACTCCCCCTAAGAATATTAACACATGCTTTCCATTATCTCCTCCTATCAAAATGCCCTAAAAGATTTAACAAGTAAAATTATAAAATCATAAAATCAAGAGGCATCACAACGATAATACCGAGCTCAAGCCTATTTTTGCAAAAGTTTTCTTCATTCAAAGGCTTGGTAAAAATATCCGCTAATTGATTATTAGAGCCTACAAATTCAAGAGTAATATTATCATTTTGCACATGCTCTCTAATAAAGTGATGCCTAATATCAATATGCTTAGTCTTAGAATAATATCAATATGCTTAGTCTTAGAATGATGTATAGGATTTTTAGTCAAATTAATAGCACTAGTATTATCACAAAATATTGGCACATTATCAAACTTTAATCCAAAATCACAAAGAGTTTGTTTCATCCAAAGAATTTGAGCACAACAACTAGCAACTGCAATATATTCCGCTTTGGTAGTGGATAAGGTAACCGAATTTTGCTTTTTACAAAACCAAGAAACTAAGGAACTACCAAGAAATTGACAAGTCCCATTAGTACTCTTACGGTCAAGTAAACTATCCGCAAAATCCGCATCGGAATAACCTACCAAATTAAATTCAACATTTCTAGGATATCATAAGCCTAAATCAATAGTACCAAGCAAATATTTAAAAATTCTTTTAACAGCATGTAAATGTGATTCCTTAGGACAAGATTGAAATCTAGCACAAAGACATACACTAAACATAATATCGAGTCTACTAGCGGTTAAATAAAGTAAAGATCCAATCATACCTCTATAAGTTTTTATATCCACACACTTACCTTTTTCATCCTTGTCAAGCTTCGTGGATGTGCTCATAGGAGTTTTTGCAACTTTACCTTCATTGAATTTAAACCATTTGAGCAAATCTCTTGTGTATTTTTCTTGACTTATGAAAATACCATCTTTGAGTTGTTTGATTTGGAGTCCAAGGAAGAAGCTAAGTTCTCCCATCATACTCATCTCAAATTCACTATGCATACACTTAGAAAATTCTTCACACAAAGATGGATTAGTAGAACAAAAAATAATATCATCCATATATATTTGTACTAAAAGCATATCATTTTCTTTAGTCTTAATAAAAAGAATAGTATCAATTTTACCCATTTTAAATCCATTCTCAAGCAAGAAATTACTAAGTCTATCATACCAAGCTCTTGGAGCTTGTTTTAAGCCATAAAGAACCTTTTTCAATTTATAGACATGATTAGGAAAATCAAAACTTTCAAACCCCGGAGGTTGTTCTACATAAACTTCCTCCATGATAAACCATTTAAAAATGCACTTTTCACATCTATTTGATACAAAATGAAATTCTTATAAGAAGCAAAAGCAAGCAACATTCTAATAGCTTCTAATCTAGCAACGGGTGCAAAAGTTTCTTCATAATCTATTCCTTCCTCTTGACAATAACCTTGAGCTACAAGTCTAGCTTTATTTCTAATGATATTTCCATTTTCATCCATTTTATTTCTAGAGACTAATTTAGTTCCAATTATAGAAGCATGAGAGGGCCTAGGGACTAACTCCCAAACTTTATTTCTTTCGAATTGATTTAATTCTTCTTGCATAGCTAAAATCCAAAATTCATCATTTTCGGCATCTTTAAAAATTTTTGGTTCAATTTGAGAAACAAAAGCAAGATTATTAATCATATTAAGAGACGAACGAGTTTTCACACCTTGTTCGGGATCACCAAGAATTAATTCTTTGGGATGGGAAGGAGCATACCTCCACTCTTTAGGCATGGATGAAGAACCAACTTCGTTCTTTTCGATTAAGTCACCTCTTGCTTACTTGAAACAATTTCCTTGCCTTTGTCACTAACAAGTAAATCTCCAAAATTTCCTTCTAAAACATCACTATAAATAGGCTCATTAGAAATAATATTGCAAGATTCATCAAATACTACATGCATAGATTCCTCAATTACTAAAGTTCTTTTATTGAAAACTCTATAAGCTTTACTAGTAGAAGAATAGTCAAGGAAAATACCAACATCCGTCTTACAATAAAATTTTCCAAGTTTTTCTTTGTTATTCAAAATAAAACATTTGCAACCAAAAACTTTGAAATACCTAATATTTGGAATTTTGTTATGCCAAAGTTCATAAGGATTTTTATCCAAAGAAGGTCTAATTAAAACTCTATTTAAAACATAACAAGCGGTGTTAACGGCTTTCGCCTAAAAGTATGTAGGTAAACCATACTCATGCAAAATTGATCTAGCAAATTCTTGCAAAGTACGATTTTTCCTTTCAACTACACCGTTTTGTTGAGGAGTTCTTGGAGTGGAGAAATTATGAGAAAAACCATTTTCTTCACAAAAAGTTTCAAAAGCATTGCTATCAAATTCTCCTCCATGATCACTCCTAATTTTAGAAATAAAAAAACCTTTTTCATTTTGAACTCTTTTTGCAAAACTAGAAAAACTTTTCAAAGCATCATCCTTATGTTTTAGCATCAAAACCCAAGTAAATCTTGAAAAATCATCAACTATCACAAAGGCATAATAGTTCCCTCCAAAACTAGCAATTCTATAAGGGCCAAATAAGTCCATGTGTAATAGTTGAAGGGGTCTAGTAGTAGAGATTACATTTTTAGATTTGAAAGAGGACTTAGTTTGCTTATCCATTTGACAAGCGTCACAAACTTTGTCTTTTTCAAATTTAAATTTGGGAAGACCTCTAACCAAAGAATTCTTGGAAATATTTGAAATTAAATGCATGCTAGCATGTCCTAGTCTTCTATGCCATAACCAAGAATCATTATGCAAAGTCGATAAACATTTATCATTAATAGGACAATCATTCAAATCAATAGTATAAACATTTTCATCTCTATTTCCAACAAATATAACTTTTCTATCACTAGCATTTTCAATGATGCAATTCTTTTTATCAAACACAACTCTAAAGCCTTTATCACACAATTGACTAATACTAAGTAAATCATGCTTCAAACCATCAACCAAAAGTACATTTTCAATTAAAATAGAAGATTCATTACCTATACTACCTTTACCAATTATTTTATCTTTCTTGTTGTCACCAAAGGTTACAAGACCTCCATCCTTTTTGGAGAGAGAGACAAACTTGGATGGATCTCCCGTCATGTGCCTCGAGCAACCACTATCCAAGTACCACTTGTTTTTCATAGAGGCTTTCAAACAAACCTACAAACACAAATGTTCAAGTTTGATTCTTTGGTACCCACACTTGTCTGGGTCCTAGATGGTTAGCATTGACAAACTTGGGAATCCATTTCATTTTTGCATAGACATTTAAGGCATTGGATTTAGACAAGTAACAAAAATAAGTTGTATGTCCAAACTTGCCACATGAGAAACAAACATCATTATGCAAAGATTTATCTCTTACAACAAATTTATGCACTCTACTTTTCTTGGAGAAATTATTCCTTGGAGCATTGTGAAACTTTACCCTTTGAGAAAAATTTCTTCTTGGAGAAGTAGTATGAGCATATTTCAATTTAAAACACGTAGGTCTAATATGGCTTTCAACACCACAATAATGACATATAGGCACAAAGTTAGATTTAACATGCTTAGACACAACCTTAGGCATATTAAGCTTAGGCATATTATGAGATGCTTTAACAAAGATAGTTTTAGAACTTGAAGGAATAGAACATTCATCAATATAGCCTAAACCTCTTTTACACCAAAAGGCTTGCCTACTTTAATTATCTTGTCTAATCTTTGAGCACCTATTGTCAACTTTTTAATAGATTCTTTAGCCTTATCAAGTTCTTGCAAAGCACTAAATTCCTTTTCTTTGAGTAATTTAATCAAATGATCTTTTTCACAACTATCATGCTCAAGAAATTTAACTTTGTCAAGTAACGCATTTTCTCATCACAATCAAAAGCATGCTTGTCACAAGAGATATTAATTTCATCAATATGCATAGCATCATGCTCATTCTCTTTTAAGCAAGCAATTTCTTCAAGTAAAGACTTATTTTTACTAGATAAAATATTATATTTCTTTTTAAGCACAACATACTTAGAACTAAGTTTTTCTAAATCATTTTGCATATTTTCAAAAGCTTCGAACAATTCATTATAAGAAAGAGGTTTTAGAGTTACCTCATTATTTTGTTCATCCTCTTTGTCACTATGAGCCATGAAGCAAAAATTGGCCACTTCTTCATTATCACTCCCACTTTCGCTTTCATCACTATCATCCCAAGTAGCTTTCATTGCTTTCTTCGTGGATTTCTTGGATGATTTGAGAAAAGGACAATCGGTTCTAATATGACCCGACTTCTTGCATTCATAGCATATTACCTCATCCTTTTTGCTCTTTTCACCTTTTGACTCTTTTTGGTTGGAGAGATGCTTTTTGAATTGCTTATTTCTCTTGATGAAGTTCTTATACTTACATGAAAGATAGGCAACATCATCTTCATCAAGGTCATCTTCATCTTAGGAGTCAACTTCTAAAGAGATGGTCTTTAAAGCTATACTCTTTTCTTTCTTTTTCTTCTCATCCTCCGTGTTTTTCTTGATCTTTATCTCATGCGTCAACAACAAGCCCATGAGTTCATCAATGGAGAGAGATTTGAGATCCTTTGCCTCTTGAATGGTGGTGACTTTAGGCTCCCATTGTTTAGACAAAAACCACAATAGCTTCTTTATCTTCTCAAGATTTGAGTACCTTTTCCCAAGTCCTTCTAAAGCATTGACAATGTTAGTAAATCTAAGAAACATATCAGAAATAGCTTCATTTTCATCAATTTTAAACATTTCATATTGATGAACTAACATGTCAATCTTTGTTTCTTTTACTTGACTAGTTCCTTCATGAGTAATTTCTAATTTATCCCATATCTCTTTAGCGGTTTTGCAAACAGACACTTTATTATATTCAACTTCATTCAAAGCACAAAATAAACAATTAATAGCTTTGGCATTTAAAAACATGCTTTTTTTTTTCATTTATTGACCATTATTCCTTAGGTTTTATAGTGCTAACACCATCAACATCTTTTGTTGGAATTTTAAAACCTTCCTCAACAATATCCCATAAATCATAATCAATAGAAAGCAAGAAAAATCTCATTCTATTTTTTCAAGAACTATAATTAGTACCATTAAAGAAAGGAGACTTTGTAATAGATTGCCTATCAGTAAAAGGAATAAAACCTAAAGTTGCCATAGCTAAAAAACAATTAAGTTTATCAAGAAATAAATATTTCAAGAAGAGCAACCCGCTCTGATACCAATTGTTAGATCGATATGGCAACCCTGGGGGGAGGGGGGGTGAATAGGGTTTAATTAAACTTTTTTTCTAAATTAACCCAATTAAACTAATTAATACACTTTTTATAAATAATAAGAAAAATTCAATTTATGCAACAAATAAGATGACACAAATGTGATAATTTAATTCTATCAAATTTTAGCAAAAAAATAAGAACAAACTAAAACATACAATAAATTGCTTATATTAATTGCGAAAATAAAAATGAAAGAGTTAGAGAAGAAGACACCGTAATTTTTATAGTGGTTCGATCAAACTCGACCTACTCCACTCCCCAAGCACCTCTTGGGAATTTGAATAAAATCTTTTCGACTCTTTCCACGGATTAGAGCCCAACCGTTACACCATCTCTCCTTTTACGGGTTCAAGAGAAAACCCGATCCTTTCCACAGTTTAGGATCAAACCGTTACAAATGTTGGAATTTTTGAAGAACACAATACAACTCTCACTAGAGTGGATTTACAAGTTTAAGCATTCAATAAGTTTATCCTCACAATACAATAACACTCTCTCAAGAATAAGATTAAAAAAAAAATTGGGAACTTAGAGAGAGCAACAATGGAACTTTTGAGTTTTGGAGGATTATGAAATGTAAAATTTGAAGAGGAAGATGATTTGTATAGAGATGGAAAATTTTTTAGAAACCACAATTAATTTGGACCATTGGATTTTGGAAAAGAAAAATCAATGTGGAGATTTTAAACTAAACTAGTCGTTAGATACAAACAAAATATAATATTAAATTCCTTTTCTTTTGAAATTCATTTTCTTTTTATAATTAATCCAAAAAATAAAAAAAACATACCATGTGTCAAAAACTATCCGTTAGACACAAACATAAAATAATATTAAATTCATTTTCCTTTTTATTCATTTTCTTTTTAAATTCATTCTCTTTAAAGTCAATCCAAAAATAAAAAAACATACCATGTGTAAAAAACTAGTCGTTAGACACAAACATAAAATAATATTTAATTTATTTTCCTTTTAAATTTCTTTTTAATTTCAATTTTTTTTATTTTAAATCAATCCAAAAATCAAAAGTTCATCATATGTTGATCTCTTAATGATCGACCATTCAATCAATATGCTGCCACATGTCTACATGCAAATGGTTTGGTTATGTACCACATCATCCACCACGACATTTTCTCTATAGACTTGTTTCGGTCATATCGTCTTCGTTTTAGCTCCGATTTGAGTGATTCAAGAGGTGTTCGAATCATTGTTCCGAGCTCTATGCTATGGACATATTAAAACACTAAGATTTTAAGTAATTAAAAATTGAGTTTGTTATCATCAAAACATTGATTAATTAATTAATTTGAGATTAAGGGCTAAAAAGCCAACAAGAACATTTCGCAGAAGACAGAAACACAGACGTCAACAACAAGAAAGAACTCACAGAATGGCTGAACAACCTGAATAACGAGCCGCAAATGAAAACAACATAATGGCAAATTCTATTGTACTGGAAAATGATCGCAATAGACCCATCCAGGACTATGCGTCACCAAACTTGTATGATTTCTCCCCAGGAATCATGCGACCAGCATTGGATGGATCAAGTTTCGAGATGAAGTTAGTAATGTTACAAATGATACAAATAGTAGGACAGTTCGGAAGATGGCGTGGTGAAGATCTGCACGCCCATCTACTAAGTTTTATTGAAATTTGTAACACTTTTGTGTTCCTTAATATCTTCGCTAAAGAAGTTCGACTCACACTATTTCCATTTTCACTATGCGATAAAGCAAGAAAATGGGCTTACTCCCGCGAACCAGGAGAGATAACTTCATGGGAACAAGTTCTTGAGAAGTTTATGAAGAAGTATTTCCCTCCTACAGAGAATGCCAGAAGGAGGAAGTTAATCACCAATTTTGAACAAGAAGAAGATGAATCACTCAGTGATGTGTGGGCTAGATTCAAGAGATTAGTGCATGATTGCCTGCATAATGGATTGTCGGATTGCCTCAAAATGGAGATTTTCTATCATGGACTAAATTCTGCATCGTAGACAGCTGCCAATGTGGCACCAGCAGGAGGTCTATTGGACAAAACTTATGATGAGGCAAAGAATATTCTTGATCGTATCTCGAAAAGCCATGAAGATTGGCAAGAAACCGATCAACAAGTAAAACCCAGAGAAGGTAACACAAATAATGGTGCCATCACATCATTGCAAAATCAGATGAATGTGGTGATAAATTTATTACAGGGCATCGCAATAAACAATCCCAGAACGCAAAGAGGGTAAGTCAACGCAATAGAACAGATAAGCACCAGTTGTGCTACATGTGGAGAATTGCATTCGGTTGAAGAGTGTCCATGAAATCCGCAGTCAATCTACTTTTTCAAGAACAACACTTTTTCAAACAGGTACAATCCCGGGTGGTGAAACCACCCTAATTTTGCTTGGAAAAATAACCAACAAGGCTATCAACCTATGGCACAAAAAGAAGAACCACTAGGATTTTTCCAAAGAACTAACGGTCAATAGCAACAACAAGCTAGCAGCTCTTAAACACCACCATCATCCTCTCTGGAGAATCTGTTAAAACAGTACATCGAAAAGAATGAGACGGTCCTCCAGAACCAGGCGACTTCCATCCGCAACTTGGAAATCCAAATAGGACAGATTGCGGGAGAGCTGAAGAATAGACCGTAGGGGACACTATCGAGCTCAACTAGGCTCCCACGCAACCTGAGGAATACAGGGAAAGAAAAATGCCTAGCAGTCACCCTGAGAAACAAAAAGGCGACAGTGGAAGTTAGGAAGGAGTCTAGCAGGACCGATTCAAACGCGACAGAATCAAAGAAACCAATGACGCAAACTGAGTCAAAGGAGCCTGAGGTTATTGAACCTGAAGAACCTAAAGATTCAATCACCTCTAAGCCTCCAGACCATGGAACAGTAAAAGTATAACTACCTCCATTCCCTCAAAGACTGAAAAAGAAGCAAAATGATGAAGGTCAGTATCATCGCTTCCTGGAAATATTGAAACAACTACACATAAATATTCCATTTACAGAAGCAATAGAGCAGATGCGGATGTATGTCAAGTTTTTGAAGGATATTGTTTCGAAGAAGAGAAGCACAGGAAAAATCGCCACGGTGGCATTAACACAGAGTCAAATATTATAATCCCACCAAAGATGTGCGATCCAGGCAGCTTTATGATACCCTGCTCAATAGAAGGGATCTACATTGGTCAAGCATTATGCGATCTTAGGGCAAGCATCAACTTAATAACCCTTTCAATCTTCAAACAATTGAATGTAGGTCAGCTGACACCCACGACGGTGACTCTTCAACTTGTAGATAGGTCCCTGGTACATCCTAAACGAAAATTGAAGGATGTCTTGGTCATAATCGACAAATTCATTCTACCTGCAGATTCATCATTCTAGACTATGAAGCGGATAAAGAGGTGCTGATAACTTGTAGAAATACAAGTTATTTATGCCACATTATCTAGATATTGCGGCCAAAAGTTAGTGAATATGCGTCGATTGTATGAAAATTAGCTTAGAATTACAATAATTATAAATGATCGCAATTACACCCACTAACACCATAAAGATGGAAGACAAGCCGGATTTTACTCTGTTTTGTAGGACACCAAGTCACCGCTTGTGCTCAAGGCTCACGAAAAGTTAATCAACGCATCTCTATCACATTACGCCCATCAATCAACAATGAAGAGACGATTACCGCAATGATGGCGCAATGCTACAATCGATCCAGAGCTGACTTTCAACCGCATGCGGTAATAAAAATAACACTGCATGCGCACTCACGATCGAAAGATGCAATTGAGCAACGCAAAAGCGGAGGATTGAGACATGTGTACAACTAACGGCTGTGCAGAATTGACGGTCTGATTGCATAACAGAAGGAATAATATCCCTCCATCTTCGAAATTACCATAACAATCAGTGGGGATCACAAGGCGGAGTCAAAGACCTGCACCTATAAATACCCCATAGATTTCAGAGAAAACTTATGCTACTTGATACGAGGCTAATTGCTGCTAAAGTGTTGAGAGAAAAGGCTGAGCTAAGTGCTTAATTGATGAAATCCGGGAAGAAGACGAGACAAGGTCGAGAGGTGAGTCTCAGATCTATTCTGCTAAATACCCGATTTGAAGTTCTGTGTATAGATCCTTGCTACCGGTTGAGCAAGCCCAAGAGGGAATCTCTTCCTATCATCAGATCCATCCAATCTGGCAAGCAGATCTCCATCAAATTGGTGCCAAGACATTGGCATTTTTTTGTATTTGTTCTATTTCTTTCATCATTGTATTTCACTTTCTCTTTATCTCTTCATTCACACACTATGTATCAAACGCTTAATAGATATATTAAATGTTTCGATAGCTTTCATATTCCATTCTCTGTCTATTTACGTTCACCCATTAATCACTTTCTCCATGATGTTTTCTTAATCCTCGGATAGTTAATATGAATTAAACAAGTACTTAATCTGTGATAAAGATATAAAATGTGTTTAGCTAAGGCATGCTAGACAACATCTTCACCTGTGAGAGCATAAGTGAAGATGCCATTCTGATCTATCGAGAGAAGATTAAAAGAATGCATTAACTAATGTGAGTAGTACATCCAGACATGGAAGCAACCTTACGTTCATTACGTTAGTCTCTGTATCACCACAGACATGTGGGAGCGCGACCGATCATTGAAAGGTGTACGCCAAGTGAAGAGTGGAATCGTATTTATAACTTCAGCACAATTAAGGACTTGCGTTGTTTATATTATTTATCTTTCTCTTCCCTATTCTGTTCATAAGACTTGTCGCCGCATCCCACGTTCTTTGCATAACCTTCACAGCCAGCCTTGACCCCAATATCGTGTATCATGAAGCCTGTATCTTGTATCATCTAGCTTAGGTTTACTGTATTTTATTTTCATTATCGCATTTTTATTGCTTTCATTTACTTTACTACTATTTTACATACTTGTACACAAACTACACTTTTAAAGATTGAAAAACCTGGTCGCATATATCACAAACATACCACAATAACCTAAGAAAGTCCCTATGTTCAACCTCGGATCACACCGAGAAACTTACGGTGGAATTACACTTGGTTCCATCGTAAGAAAACTTGTGACAATGCATGGCATACTACGTGAACATCCATAATTAATGCATATCTAGCAGTAGTATCGCATCATTTCGTGCATAGCATAGATCATCATCAATCATCTATCAGTGTGAGAACAGGTGCCAATCATATTGGGACGATCATTCTTGTCAGCTGGTCGTGCTCAAATAGATGTGCACAAAGGAGAGATCACAATGAGCATGAATGGAAAGAAGATCAGGTTTGAGGCGATCAAGTTCCCAAAAGATGAAGGCTTATCAGATTCTGATGATGTACACACTTGTGTTGAAGATGAAGAAAGAAAGGATGTGACAACATCCTTAGAAACCTACCATGCAATAACAGAGACAGTGAACAATGAAGAAAAATTGAAGTTGAATGAAGAAAGAAAAACACAGAAACCCTCTGCGTTACTGGAAGAAAAAGAAACTGTGCTGCTCAGTATTTTGAAGAAATGTATTAGAGAAATCGAAGGGACGCGTGATAACTTGTAGAAATACAAATTATTTATACTGCTTTATTTAGATATTGCGGTTAAAAGAGAGGAAAGTTGCGTCAATTGTATGGAAATTGGCTAAGAAATATAAGAATTATAATTTGTCATCAATACACCCACTGACACCATTGCGATGGTAGAAAAGGATATTTCCATTTTGTTTTGCAGGAAATCAAGTCACCGTATGCGTTCATGGCTCAAGAGAAAAGAATAACGCATCTACATCGCATTGCGCCCATCATTCAGGAATGAATAGACGATCAATGCAATGACGACGCATGCAACAATCGATCAAGAGCTTTGCGATCAACGCAACTTCAAAAAAACACCGCATGCGGGCAAACGATCGAAGATGCAAAAAGTGCAACGCAATTGCGGAGGATTAAAAAACGTGTACAGCTGACCGTTGTGCATTTCTGATGGGATTGATCGCATAACAGAAGGAATATTTACTCCACCATTTCCAAAATTGCCATAACAATAAAGTGGGTTTCACAAGTCAGAGAGTCAAAGCTAAGCCTATAAATAGCCTCTGAAATTCCATTGCAAGATATACTTGATACGGGCATATTTTGATATTTGTATATTGAGAGAGACTGATCTGAAGAGCCTGATCGGAGAAGATCCTGGAAGATTTAAGAGACAAGGCCGAGAGGTGAGTCTCAAGGAAAATCCTTTCTATCCCCGCCGTGGAAGCTCTGTACCAAGGTCACTTCTACCAGACGAGCAAGTCTGAAAGGGAACTCTTCTCTACATTCATTCCATTCGTCGACATGCAAATCCACCGTCCAGATTTGTGTTAAGACGTTGGCACTTTTCTATATTTGTTTCTATCTCTACATCATCAATTGTTTTCATCTTCTTAATCTCTATCATTCACACCATGTATCAGACGCTAAATATTAGTATTGAATGTCATGATCATTTTCATCTCCATCTTTCTATCTATTTCCGTTTTATCATTAATCGCTTTCTCCATGATGTTTTCTTAATCCCTTGGTAATTAGCATGAATTAAACAAGTAAATTAATCTAGGTTAAGGAAATAAATATGTTTAGCTAAAGCATGCTAGACAGCATCTTCACCTGTGAGAGCAGAAGTGAAGAAGCCATTCCTCCTGTCGAGAGAAGGTTGGAAGAATGCGTTAACTAAAGCGAGAAGTACTTCCAAAGATGGAAGCAACCTTGCATTCATTACGTTCATCCTTGTTTCACCATAAAGATGTGGGAACATGGCCGATCACTAAGAGGTGTACGCCAAGGGAAAGCGGAACTGTAGTTAAATCTTTAATGCAATTAATGAACTTGTGATGTTTATAGTAATTACCCTTTCTATTTATGTCTCATACGCAAAGACTTGCCACCGTATAACACGACCCTTTGTATAATCTTCACAGTTAGTCTCAAACTCAGTATCATGTATCAATATCCTGTATCTTGTATCATAATAGCTTAGGTTTACTTTTATCGCATTTTATTTTATTTTCGCAACTTTACTTTACCGCATGATTTTACTTTACAGCAACTTTAAATACCTGTATAAACACAACCTTTTATTAATTGAAAAACCCCCAGTCGCATATAGCACGAATGTAATGCATTAACTATGCAATCCCTGTGTTCGACCTCGGATCATTCTGAAAAACTTGTGGTGGAATTATACTTGGTTTCAACGCAAGGAAATTTGTGACAATGCATAGCATACTACAAGCATTTCATTAATAACATATACATCTAGAAATAATATCAAATATCATCGCATTACATCATCATTTTATGCACTTACAAGTATCGTGCATCTATATATCGTAGTGCATGTCCTTAAAATAGAATCATCAAAATTTACCATTACAATGCGCGTAGATATCAGAAGCTATAACCAGATTATGATCGCGCCAGAGGATCAAGAAAAGGAGAGGAAACCTCCATGGACCTGAGGAAGCAAGAATGAAGAAGAAACATGTAGTCCCTACGCTGATAAACAACACATATTCATCAAGGATGAAGTATATCCTTTTTTCTAGTATCCCTTTGTCATTTTTCTTTCATGGATCTATCTTCCTTTTTGCATGATTACTACTCTTTATAATTGCCAACTCTTTCTTTCATACTTTTTATCCTCTTGATATTATCATTGATCGTAGTAAACGATTGTGATAGAGCAATGCGATAACCTTAAGCATGCGACCAGCCATGCAATCAAATAATCAGCTCACCGCAGGAAAGGATGCGATAAAAAATGTTACGGGCGACAAAAAAAATTTGGGGGTTGTATCTTTCCTTGCTTCATCTTATTTCAATTTTGCACTTCTCGCATTTCAATTTAATATTGCTTAATTCTACTATTGCATCCTCTTTAGTTTGACTCAATCTTGAATTTTTTATTACTTTATTTGGTCACCGCATTCATCCCATGCCAATTATGACTTCAATGATGAAATTCATGCCTTTGTTTCTTACCGCATGTATTGGAGTCAGATTAATTTCAGGACAATCAATTCATGAAACATTTCTAAAATTTAATGGTATACTAGTTTTCCTTCAAAGCCATTTTTACGAAATTTCCTAAGTCCATCGCATGAGTTATTTCGTCTTTCAGCAATGAGGACATTGTTGTGTGTTAAATTTGGGGGTGCCAATAATGTTATTTTCAACCTTGTAACTTTTAGAAATTCGATTGATAAAAAAAAAATATTTATCACGTTGAGAACGAATCCTGCTCGTAGTTGGATGTCCACATGACACCCTTAGGGGCAAGCCAAAACGAAAGTGGGAATCGTGATCAATGCATAAACAAGTGATCGCAACTCCACTACCAAATAAAGAGATGGGCATGAGTTTTGCTGAGAAAGAGCGCCTTACTCGTAGTTGGATGCCCGCGTGACACCCGTGAGGGCAAGCCAAAACGAAGGCTGGGCACTTAGATCAGCGCAAGATCACAAAATGAATATCTGAATCGTGCAAGGGTCAAAATCACTTAAACACCCCGGTTTGAGAAAGTTTGATATAAATCATGCGATGTCCTGGAAACAAGTAAAGAGGTTTTTTTTTTTTTTTTTTTTTTTTTTTTTTTTTTTTTTTAAGGTTAAGCTTACAGTCCCTAAAGATTAGAAATATTTTAGGAAGAGATTAGGATAGAAATTAAGAAGGCGTTGGTTCAGCAGTTTGAATGAGGCACCTTGAGAAGTCTAGGTAGGGTAAAGGCGGTTGGATCTTTAAAGAAAATCTTTAGTTTATACTTGAGAACAAGCATTGTTTTAATTTTGGGGGTGTGATAACTGGTAGAAATACAAGTTATTACAGCTCAAATAAGTAAAACAATGAGAGAATGCAATGGTAAAATATGCAATATCATGTCTGAAAGTGCTAAACTAAAAGGAATTGCGATCGCGAGTGCTCATCGCATAAAAGCAGTTAATTTACCTATTTTGTGTAGGTACAATGCGATGGCGAATATGAAATTGCGATCCAAAGGCACAACGCGACAACACACTTGAAGTTGCGATGGCAATTCATGCGATTGTGAGAAGTTTCTTAAAAATATGATTGCATAAAGACCTCGCATTAAGGTGACAACATAATAAATCATGATGGGACGTAAAACTGATAACGGTCGATTCCGAATTTAGTTGACAAGCTGTTAAAAGCCACACTATAGCAAGTACATTTAACTTTCGGTGACTTTTAAACGACGCAACAAAGTAGGAAAATTAATGCCACCCATCATTGCAATCATTAGTAAGAAAAGCTGTTTCACCTTGAAATCTATAAATACCGAATGCCACCAGAGAGAAAAGCTTATCCGATCCGATTCGCACACGCACATACGTATACATATACATAGAGGACGAAGAGAGCAAGGAAACGAGGCGAAGCCGGGAGAAATCGCTCCCTGACAGATCGAGAGACTGCTGGAAAGCAATACAAAGGAGAAAGGGCCAACCCTTGCGAGAGCAAGAATCTACATTTAGAACAGAGTTGAAGTGATAAAGAGCAGTGTAAAAGGCCACGGGAAGCAAGACATTGCTTACCGAACTTCTTATCTCTCAAATCTATTTGTTATTTTGTATTCAGTACTTTAATTGCAAAAAATGGAAACTTCATTTCATTTTATTCGCGTTAGCAGCCATTTAATTGCAGAAAATGGTAAATTTCTGAATGGGTTGAGAAGTACTTAGCTAACATGACTTAAGATTTACATTTTATGCGATCATCTTGTCTTATGTATGCATCATTCACCCTTTGAACGTACTTGAGAGAGTAGTCTAAAGATAGAATCCAGGCTTGAGAGAGTCAGATTAGATCGCATAAGCAAGAGTAGAAACTTAGGAATAAGTTCTATCTGCTATTTACACATCACATGCTCACTAGAAATAGGAATGGTGGTATGCGGTCACCTTGTCTTGTGAGTGCATCATTCATCATTTGGACATACTTAGGAGAGTAGTCTAAAGACATAATCTAGGCTTGGGAGGGTCGGATTAGATCGCATAAGCAAGAGTAGAAACTTAGGAATAAGTTCTATCGACTGTTTTGCATATACATCGCATGAATCCTAGAAATAGGAATTGTGGCATTCTGCATTGAGAAATGTAGTACTGATATTTGTGTATAGCATGATCGCATAACTTGTACACAATCTTAGGAAGTGTTAGGTAAACCCCTTTTCAACCCCTTCATCGCATACTTATTGTAACTCTAAGCTTTCATCACTCCGCGTTCAACTCCGTAATATAGGAAAATTTAAATCAAAATACTATTGATGTAGGGCAGAAATGCATGTCATCTTAAGTCTTTTATTTAGAATTATGAGGGCTGTTAAGTAGAATAATGGATAATTATGTTAGCAATTCATGAGAAAATGAGTTTGCATTGTTCAGCATTAAGAATCTCGGCTAACCCACTATTATGCATTATTATGCGTTCAATTGTCTATCTTTGTAGTTAACGTAGAAAGCGGATGTAGACGCGGAAGCCGGGCTATCACATAGACGACCGCATGCGGACAAATTCTCCATCACAAAGGTGAATGCATACGTTCAACGCATGGGTGTTGGGTAATCAACCGCATGCATCCATCGTATAGGAGTTGCGATCGTCAAGCGATTGCGGTCATCGTGCAGAAGTTGCGGTAATCAAGCAAACGCGGTCATTGCAAGATTGTGGCTACACGATGATAACCTTAATAGAGGGATGAACGAAAGGTTGGTGGAATGGAAGCATCAACGCATATCTTGGGAGAATCAAGAGATGATGTTGACATTTCACCTACCACGCTGTTAGCAGCAGAGATTCAAAAAAGGACCATCATGCTACGAATGTCAAAATCAGAGCATGTCCATTAATTTTGTCGGCGATCAAGCTCTATAAAAAGAAGCCGATGAGCATAACTTCATTTTATCCAAGTTTCTACCTTCGGGTGGATCCTTGTGATCCAAACCAAAGCATTAGAGAAAGCTTGAGAGTTCTTCATCTCCTTTATCCATTCCGAGTGACAACTGGAGCCTTTGTCGGAGTTAGATCTCGAGAAAGTCAGCTCCACTGCCCTTTCATGGCACCACCGACAGCCTTGACACACATCTGTTGGAAGCAATACATTGCTTCCAGCTGGTCCTTTCATTTTCTCTTATTTTCTTATATTGTATTGTATTACATTTTAGCTTAAGAAATTAATACATTTTGTAATCAATTCATTTCTATGTTTCCTTCGATTCCATCTCCATCTTCCTTTACTTAGCATATTTAACATTCATTGCATCACTTAGTGAGACTATTAGAGTATCGCATACTTAATCATGCGGCATAGGAATATGAAGCATGTAGCAAACCACTGGGAGGTGTACGTTGCGTGAGTATTGTGAGAAAACCTTATTTGCTTATTGTTAAGCTATAGCAACGCCTGTCTATAGGCGGACGCAATGCTTGTCTATGAGTAAAGTCAGCAACAACTAACTGCCCGGGAGGGTAAGTGGTTGGTCGCATTAAGCAATGTAAGTAAGTATTCATTAGAGATAGGAATAGACTTACGTCAGCCAAGTTTATGCGGTTACCTTGTCTTATGAGCGCATCATTCATCATTTAGACATACTTAGGAGAGTAGTCTAAAAACCAAATCTAAGTCTCAAGAGAGCGGATTGGATCACATAAGCAAGAATGGAGAACTTAGAGATAAGTTCCGTTTGCTATTACACAACGTATGGACCCTACGGAGAGGATATTGCATGCATCCAAGAAGTAGGATACGATAGTATGCGGTCATCTTGTTTATGTGTGGGAGCACATGAGCAAGAATAGAGACTTAGGAATAAGGCCTCTCGACACTTCGCATATACATCGCATGCGTCCTAAAGTTAGGCACAAGTGTGTGTAGCATGATTGCATAGCCTGCGTTGGCTGAGGTTACCCTTGCAGTCAAGCTTAGGGTTGCGATGAAGACATCTTCACGTTTTTATCTATTTTTCCATGCATTTACCATGCGTTAACAGTTGCCGTGTCTCTACCTCTCATTCATGCTTCCAATGCTTTGTCTGTTAGTTAGGAGTAGGAGTAGTTATTAGCTTATACTCTCCATCATTCTTTTATTCATCCGTTGCAAACACATCACCGCATAGCATTTAGTTACAAGTCTCTAAGTTCGACCTCGAATCACCCGAGAAACTTGCGTTCATGTTATACATGGCGTGAGCGCAAGAAAACTTGTGACAGGAACTCAAGGTCATCGCATACATTCGTAAACGCATAGTTTCATTCCAACGCATGACCACCGACACATGAGAATTAACGAATAGCTTAAAACATGCATCGCATATTGCGTTCACTAATTTTCGTCATCAACTATCCACTTCTTTTTTTTTACCACTGCAATAGAATCAAAGAGACTGTTGCATATCTACTTAGTAGTCCCTGTGTTCGACCCTGGACTTACCATGAAACCTAAGAAGGCTTATACTTGGACTTTGTTAGGAAAGCTTGCATGTTCATCGCATAACACACACATCATTGCATACTCACACCATCAGATCATAATTCTATGCATCAGTACCCTTGGATCGCAGACTCAAAACACGCCATCGCATTGTACCTGCATAGAATAACACAATTTTAACTGCTTTTATGCGATGAGCATTAGCGATTGCAATTTTTCTTTTAGTTTGGTGCATTCAATTGTAATATTGCCTATTTCAACATCGCTTTCTCCCATTGTTTTAATACCTTGAGTTTTATTAACTTGTATTTCTACCAATTATCACTATGTGGTCGTTTAGGAAAGCTAAGCGATCATTTAGGGAAAGGGAAGCGATCAAAAGCTAGTGATAACGGGCAAAAATGCACGTTATTACAACGCAAAGTTATAAAACAATGTAGAGTTGCAATGATAAAAATATACAATATTGCGTCCAAATGCATTAAGTTCACAACATTGCGATCGCATGCGTCCATCGCATGAAAACAATTAACTTATGTATTTTTGTGCAGAAAATGTGTTGACGCAAGGCGGAAAATGCGACCCAAAGAAATCAACGGTCGAGCGCATTAAGAGATTGCGTTAATGCAAGGCTATGCGATCATTTGTGCTCGCGAATATCTGCTCAAGAAGGTTGCCGCATAGAGCCGGTGCATCATGGTGGGCGCATCTGGGTGAAAAGCGTAATAAATCACAATGGGACAGAAAGCTGATGATTGTCGATTCCGAATTAAGTTGACAAGCCGTTAACGGCCTACTGTAGCAAGTACACTCAACTTTTTGGTGACAAATATTCGGCGCATCAGACAGAGAATTAATGCCATCCCATCAGTGCAATCATAAGAGAGAAGAAGCTTTTCACCCCGAAGCTCTATAAATACTAGAGGCCACCTTCAGTGAAGGAGTGCTTTCAGTTCTACAATTTTCCCTTTAGATAGAAGTAGCCTTATTCATAGTTTTCTTATACTTAGAAGGCAAAGTGAGAGAAGGGAAGAGACGCTGGAAGATCACCCTGGTCAGCTCGAGAGAGAACCCAAGAGGCGTGGTAGAGAGAGGGCCGACTCTTGCGAGAGCAAGATTATCTTTTGAGCAGAGTAGAGAAGAACAGTGTAAAAGCCTTGGGAAGCAAGAAATTGTTACCGGGCTCTTTATTCTTATTCCGCATTGTCATTCTGTATTTCGATTATATATCTATAAAATGGAACTTGCTTATCTACATCTGCTCACTCTCTTTAAAACACGCATGAGTAGCTAAATTTATCAAATGGGTTGAGAAGTACTTAGCTAACATGACCTAGGATTTTCATCGCATGCGATCATCTTGTCTTATGTTGCGTTCATCACCCCTTTAGAGCTACTCGAGAGAGAGTCTAAAGAAAGAACCTAAGACTTGAGAGAGCTAGGTTAGAATCTAGACTCGAGAGTGCAAGATTAGATCTGCATAAGCAAGAGATAGAGACTTAGAGATAAGCTTTGTTTGTCAACATGCATCGCATGCACCCTAAAGATAGGTTATGGTATTATGAGGTTGCCTTGTATATGTGTGTGTCAATTGTCATCACATAGACAAGAATAGAGGCTTATGTGTAAGTCCTATAGACATCATTGCATATATCGCATGCGTTCTAAAACTAGAAGCCGTAGCATTTGCGTTGAGAGATGATTTGCTATTGTATGTGTGTAGCATGATCGCATAACATGAACGCAATCCAAGGAAGTGTTAGTTGAACCCCTTCTCAACCCATTCCTCCACATATTCATCGCATCTTTCATAATATTAACTTTTTTCTTAACTCTGCTGCATACATTTTATACTGTAAACAACAACCCAACCAACTTTTTGATTTGTTGTTACCGCAAAGTGATCTCGAAATTATCACTGCATATTGTTTTCCTTAGTCCCTGAGTTCGACCCTGGGCTTACTAGGAAACTCAGTAGGATTTAAACTTGGGTCTAGCTGAGAAAACTTGTTTGCACAATGTATTTTCCATCACCGCAATCCCTACCATTATTTCATCGTATAAAATAAAGCATCAGTGCGATCATTTAGATGACGAGGTTTTATCGCATAGGCTCTCAAGCTAGGCGATCGTTTATGTTTCCACACCGATTGCGAATTTTTTAACTTTTTGAAAAATGAAACAAATTTTCATTTTATTCTTTGGTTATCATAACCGAACATGGCTGCTCCCACTAATGCACAATTGAGGAGAATATGTCGACCAATTATCTCATAATTAACCGATTTAATAATAAATGAATATAATCATATTATATTCTTACCCTATAGTTTGATATCACATATCTACTACAGTAATTTCTCTTCCACTTGATATAAATCATATTTATATCTAATTTTCTCTAAAATAATGTATCTCATACATTTAGCCAATTATATCATATATAATTAACCAATTCAATTATATCATATATAATTGAACTCCCTCTTGTCAATTTGAACATTTCACTACGCATCCCCTGTCTTCTTGATCCAAGTCTGTTGCTATAAGAAGAACTACTTCCTCAGTGGCATAAGCAGAAGTAGAAGCATTAGCGTCTGACCCAAACACTGATTCTTGACTTTATCCAAGCTACCTAGGGGACCTAATGGACCTCAGACTCGAAGCTTCAATGGTCCGTGAATAGCTGACTAAACTCTTTAGCCACAAGATTCACCATCTGTTAACTACCAGGCATTCCACTAAAGACCAACAACTGAACTCTTCTTACCACAGATATATTTCTGTGTCCATCAGATATAACCAATCATGAGTATGATAACCCTTCACAGATGCTCGTAAGTACAGCTGGGCCAATTTATCTTTTTGCCCCTGTAGTTACATCTCACTTCTTAAGTACCACTGATTCCTCTAATGAACAATCAACATAGTCCAACTATGTGTGAACACCTCTCGAGCCAAGAGGTGTGTGGCACCAAATCGTTCAAGCCCTGGAATCAACCCTTAAGGGAGCTATTTATCTACTTGTCCCTGATTCGGAGAAGGAGTGAATTCCATCTTGTGTAGCTAAGTTCCTAGCTCCCAAGTTAGATGAATCCCCAAAATGGTAGGTTTGAATCGACAACCTGGCCACTCGCACCCATACAAATCAAAGGACCACCCTCAATGGCAAGAGTTCCCAACCCACCCTCAATGTCATGTTACCTTTGGTCATCCTAGTGAAGTGAAGTCTCTGTCATGAACAGTGTTATATAACGAGATGTTAACACTTCATGGTCAAGTCTTATACAAAATCTTTGTATAGGATGCCCCCGCTCGCACGTCCCCTACACGAATGATCAAGATCATACCATCTGTGACAAGTCATAACACTTGTGATCATTGATGCGTTATTTTATGATGTGGAATTGTGGATGAAATACGATGATGAAAATGCATTGAGCACTCAAGTTTTCAAAGTGAAATCCAAGTTTAAACACCACTGAGTTCCTGGTAAGTCCAGGGTCGAACTTAGGGACTTGGGAAAATAGGTTGCGGTGGTAATTTTTAGGAAAACTTTGCGGTAACCAAATAAATCAATAGTTGTTGAGGTTGATGTTTGTGGTAATGTAAAATAAACAAATGCGGCAGAGTTTGAAAAGAGTGAATAAACAGAAGATGCAATGAGTATGCGGTGAATGGGTTGAGAAAAGTTTCGGCCAACACTTACTAGAATGCGTTCATGCTATGCGATCATGCACCATGCATACAATAGTAAAACATCTCTTGGTGCGAATGCCACGGCTTCTAAGGCTAGTACGCATGCGATATATGCGATAAGTCTATAGAACCTACATATAAACCTCTATTCTTATTTATGCGATGACAAAATGACACACACACAAATAAGGCGACCACATAATATTATTCCCATCTCTAGGATGCATGCGATGCAGGTTAACAAACAGAGCTTATCTCTAAAGTCCCTATCTCTTGTTTATGCAGTTCTAATCTTGCTCTTTCGAGTCTATATTCTAACCTAGCTCTCTCGAGTCTTAGGTTCTTTCTTCAAACTTTCTCTCGAGTGGTTCTAAAAGGGTATTTGGCACAGCATAACACAAGCTAATCTCAAGCAATGAACTTCCTAGGTCATGTTAGCGTAGTTCTTCTCAACCCATTCGACTAGTTTAGTTACTCATGCATTCAAAGAGAGTGAACAGATGTAGAATAAGAACTTCCATTGTATAAATATAAAGATGAAGTACAAAATAACAATGCAAGAATAGAATAAAGAGCCTGGTAGCAATCTCTTGCTGCCTAGGCTTTTACACTGTTTTTCTACTCGTGTTCAAAGATAATCTCGCTCTCACGAGAGTCGACCCGCTCTCTGCTTCTACGCCTCAAGGTTCTCTCTCGAGTTGCCTTGAGTGATCTCCAACGTCTTTACTCTTCTCTTGCTCCACCTTAAAATAAAAAGGAAAAACTATGGACAAAGACGTGCTGAGCTAATTATTTCGAACTTATGAATTTTTCGAACCCCTTTTCTGAAGGATGCCTCTGGTATTTATAGAGCTTCAGGGTGAAGGCGGCTTCTCTCTTATGATTTCTCAGATGGGATGGCTTTAATTCCCTGACTGATGCGCCAAATATTTGTCGACGAAAAGCTGAATGTACTTGTTATCGTTAGTGGCTATTAGCTTAATTCGGATTCGACCATTATCAGCTTTCTGTCCCATCGTGATTAATTATGCCTTTCACCCAGATGCGCCCACCATGTTGCGGCAATCCTTCTTGAGCAAATGTTTGCGAACACAATCACCACAAAGCCTTGCGGTAATGTTGTGCTCAACCAATGATTTCCTATGATCGCAATTTCCGCCTTGCATCAATGCATATTCTACATAAAAATACAAAAATCAACTGTTCCTATGCGATGAACGCATGCGACCACAATGTAATGAACTTAATGCTTTTGGACACAATCTAACACATTTTATCAATGCAAGCCAGCATTGTTTAAGAACTTAGCAATATGATAACGTGCATTTCTGCCCGTTATCATACCCCCAAATTTAAACAATGCTTGTCCTCAAGCATAAGCTAAATATTTCCTTTAGCAAGTCAACCGCAATGTTCTTTTCCTAGATTTCTCAAGAATATTTCGTTCAAATCCTATATACCAAAGTTTCCTTAAGTCTTATTCAAGTCTCCTTTTAAAATATTTCTAAGACCTAGGGACCGCAAGCTTAACCTTCAAAAGAACTTTACTAAATTTCGGAACATCGCATGATTTATTTCCAAAAAACTTTTCCACCGGGGTGTCAAATGATTTTATCCTTGTATATTTCTTGACATTATAATTATTTTTTTCTGACCTTGCGCTGATCCAAGTGCCTTGCTTTCATTTTGGCCTGCCCCCACGTGTGTCATGCAGACATCCAACTACGAGCAATGCACTCTTCCTCATACTAAACTCATACTACTTGGCAGCAGAGTTGTGATCTTTTTTTATTTTTTTTATGCGTTGATCCTGGTGACTTACTTTCGTTTTGGCTTGCCCCCACGTGTGTCATACAGACATCCAACTAAGGGTAAGTGCCCTTCTCAACTTAACTCTTATCAACATGAGTTTTCCCATTGCGTTGACAGTGGAGTTGTTATTCTCAAAATTTTCCTCATTTTTTTTTTTCAAAAGAGCAAGGTCAAAAATAAATACCTCACCCCCAAATTTAAAATGCGGCAATGTCCTCATTGCCAAAAGATTGAAAGAAGTAATGCGATGTTCTTATAAAGCTTCGTATAGAGAGTTTGAAAGAAAGCTAGCGGACCCCTAACTTCTAGAAATATTTCATGAGGTGACTATCTTAAGATTAAGTAGACTCTAGTATATATGAAAGAAATAGAAGCATGTTTTCATCATTGAAATCATAATTGACAAAGAGACAGCATGCGGTAACTTACTAAATTTATCCATGTCAAATGATTGCAGTAATAAAAAAGAATGCGATGATAAAACTTTTAAAACTAAAATGCGATGTGATAGAGCGAAATTTGAAAAAAAGTGAAGGAAGAATACAACCCCCAAATTTGCGTTGTTGCCCACATTGTGTATTGACGCATCCTTCTTTGCGACAATCTATCTTCTTTGGATTGTGGTGATGGAATGAGATAAGTTGCTCCTTCGTGTAACACCTTCGCAATCCAGCGTCTCAATTGTTGCAAGAAAAACAGAGAGAGGGTTAAATGATTTTAAACAAAACAAAATTCTTTTACCGCAATCGTTCAGCACGATCGTTTTTTTTTTTTTTTTTGTAGAATAAGAAAAGTGCAGATAACAACAAAGTAATTGCGATAATAGATAATAACGAGTATGATGAAAGTTCATGAAGTATTGATGCAGGAAAAAGGATATTCAAAAGAGTTGCATCCCTAATGAGGTTGAGTCATATAATAACTCAGGGACCGCTTATTCCAAGTTAGGTTGTTCAAGTCCATGGTAGCTTTTCCCTCTTTTCTTTATCCTCTGGGATCTTTACTACCTTAATTTGGAGTTTTTCCCCATGAATGGTCATTACAATCTCCCCTTTGCGCACATCAATTTGAGGGTGACCGGTCGAAAGGAATGGTCGTCCCAATATGATGGGCGCATCTTCATCCGTTTTATAATCCAAAATGAGGAAGCCTACCGGTAGGATGAATTTATCGATTGAGATTGCCGACATTCAATTGTTTGAAGATTGATAGCGGCATTATGTTTATACTTACCCCAAGATCACATAGTGCTTGGCCACTGTAGACCCCTCCGATAGAGCATGGTATCGTAAAGATTCCTGGGTCGCCCATTTTCGATGGGATCATAACATTGTGCGTTGTAGCCACTATTGTGATCTTTTCTTCATCATTTTGTTCCTCTTTCAATATTTGCGGAGCTGGTGGTGGTTGGACTTCTTCTATCTCAAGGTCTAAAGGCTTGAGGGTGGACGCAACTTCGGGGTTCATTTTCTTAGGCTTTTCCGAATTATAGGTCAAGGGGTTTTCGGTTGTCACCACATTCAAGTTTGTTGCGATGGGCTCCTCCCCTACTTCCGCAGTCATGTTGTCGCTTAGCAAGGAGACTGCTAAACATTATTCCTTCCCGGTACCCTCAGCATTGTGAGGAAGCTCAGTTGAGCTCGGAAACGCTCATTGCTGTCTATTTTTCAGCTCGCCTGCAATTTGTCCCATTTGAATTTCGAGATTTCTAATGGATGTAGCTTGATTCTGAAGCACTGATTCGTTTTTCTCAATGTATTTCTTCAACAAGCTCTCTAAGGACGAAGATTGTGGTGTTTGCGAGTTGCTAGCTTGACTATGCGCTGGACCGTTGTTTTGCGGGAAAAATCCGGGTGGCCCTCCTTTTTGTGCCACAGGTTGAAAGCTTTGTTGTTGATTTTTTCACGCAAAATTTGGGTGGTTTCGCCACCCGGGGTTATATGTATCGGAATAAGCATTATTTCTCATGAAGTATACCGACTGCTGGTTTGGTGGGCATTCTTCCATCGGGTGAGCATCTCCACAAATGACACAACTTGCGGTCGTTTGAGCAATTGTGTTGACCTGCGTTATTAATTGTGATGCCTCGTATCAAACTCATCATCGTAGTCATTTGATTTTGCAGGGATGCGATGGCCCTATTGTTTGCTCACTATCTTTAATTCTTATCTTTGATTGATTTCCCTCCAATCCTCGTGATTTTTGGAAATGCGATCAAGTATACTCTTTGCCTCCTCATATGTTTTGTCTAGCAGACCACCAGCGGTTGTCGCATTGCCAGCGGCCTGCGAAGAGGGATTCAGTCCTTGGTAAAAGATCTCCATCTGCAGGCAGTCTGGTAAGCCATTATGTGGACAGTCTCTTACCAGCTGCTTGAACCTTCCCCAGGCATCGCTGAGCGATTCGTCATCTTCTGTTCAAAATTTGTTATTAATTTCCTTCTCCTAGCATTCTCGGTTGGTGGAAAATACTTCTTCATAAAATTTTTGATGACTTGTTCCCACGAGGTTATCTCCCCCCAGTTCGAGAGAATATTCCCATTTTCTTGCTTTATCGTACACGGAAAATGGGAACAAAGTGAGTCGAACTTCCTCGGTGGAGATATTAGGGAACACAAAAGTGTTGCTGATTTCTATGAAGCTCCAGAGGTGGGCGTGCGGGTCTTCACCACGCCTTCCTCCAAACTGCCTAGCAGCCTGGATCATTTGCAACATTATCGACTTCATTTCAAACCTCGATCCATCTAACGCCAGCCTTATGATTCCTGGAGAGAAATCATAGAGGTTAGGTGACGCATAGTCCCAGATGGGTTTATTGTGGTCATTCTCCAGAAGGATGGGGTTGACCATTATATTATTCGCGTTAGCAGCCCTTGCTTCCGGTTGCTCAGCCATTCTTGGTGTTCTCTCTTGTTGTTGGTGGATGTCTCTTAGTCTACGTCGAAATGTTATCTCAATCTCCAGGTCGTAATTTGCCAAAGATTGAGAGTCTGCAAAGATATGAGAAAAATTACCGTTAGCACACTATTTTGTTGAAGTCCCTGGCAACGGCACCAAAAACTTGATGCGTTATTTTATGATGTGAAATTATGGATGAAATGCGATGATGAAAATGCATTGAGCACTCAAGTTTTCTCAGTGAAATCTAAGTGTAAACCCCACTGAGTTCCTGGTAAGTCCAGGGTCGAACTCAGGGACTTGGGAAAATAGGTTGCGGTGGTAATTTTTAGGAAAACTTTGCAGTAACCAAATAAATCAATAGTTGTTAAGGTTGATGTTTGCGGTAATGAAAAATAAACAAATGCGGCAGAGTTTGAAAAGAGCTGAATAAATGGAAGAAGCGATGAGTATGCAGTGAACGGGTTGAGAAAAGTTTCGGCTAACACTTCCTAGGATGCATTCATGCTATGCGATCATGCAACATGCATACAATAGTAAACCACCTCTCGGTGCGAATGCCACAGCTTCTAAGGCTAGAACGCATGCGATATATGCGATAATTCTATAGGACCTACACATAAGCCTCTATTCTTATTTATGCAATGACAAAATGACACACACAAAAATAAGGCGACCACATAATATCATTTCCATCTCTAGGATGCATGCGATGCAGGTTGACAAACAGAGCTTATCTCTAAGTCCCTATCTCTTGTTTATGTAGTTCTAATCTTGCTCTCTTGAGTCTAGATTCTAACCTAGCTCTCTCGAGTCTTAGGTTCTTTCTTCAGACTCTCTCTTGAGTGGCTCTAAAGGGGTATTTGGCACAACATAACACAAGATAATCGCAAGCAATGAACTTCGTAGGTCATGTTAGCGTAGTTCTTCTCAACCCATTCAACTAGTTTAGCTATTCATGCGTGCGAAGAGAGTGAACAGATGTAGAATAAGAACTTCCATTGTATAAATATAAAGATGAAGTACAAAATAACAATGCAAGAATAGAATAAAGAGCCTGGTAGAAATCCCTTGCTTCCCAGGCTTTTACACTGTTTTTCTACTCGTGTTCAAAGATAATCTCGCTCTCGCGAGAGTCGACCCGCTCTCTGCTTCTACACCTCAAGGTTCTCTCTCAAGTTACCCTAAGCGATCTCCGGCATCTTTTCTCTTCTCTTGCTCCACCTTAAAATAAAAAGGAAAAACTATGGACAAAGACGTGCTGAGCTAATTGTTCCGAACATATGAATTTTTCGAACCCCTTTTCTAAAAGATGCCTCTAGTATTTATAGAGCTTCAGGGTGAAGGGCGACTTCTCTTTTATGATTGCTCAGATGGGATGGCTTTAATTCCCTGATTGATGTGCCAAATATTTGTCGATGAAAAGTTGAATGTACTTGTTATCGTTAGTGGCTATTAGCTTAATTCGGATTCGACCGTCATCAGCTTTTTGTCCCATCGCGATTAATTATGCCTTTCACCCAGATGTGCCTACTAAGTTGCAGCAATTCTTCTTGAGCAAATGTTTGCGAACACAATCACCACAAAGCCTTGCAGTAATGCTGTGCTCAACCAATGATTTCCTATGATCGCAATTTCCACCTTTCGTCAACGCATATTCTGCATAAAAATAAAAAAATCAACTGTTTCTATGCGATGAACGCATGTGATCGCAATGTAATGAACTTAATGCTTTTTAGACGCAATCTAACACATTTTATCAACTCAAGCCAGCATTGTTTAAGAACTTAGCACTATGGTAACGTGCATTTTTGCTCGTTGTCAACCATTCCACAAAGCAGGCCGCATCCGTTACCAGGATAAGGTTTCCCTTTTATATCCATATACTACAGACCATTTTGGTTATCACTCAAGACATGATTCACTTAAATGTCATGACATACAGGCTTAAGTTACATACAGATAACCAGATTTTATGTTTATTGGTTTGTAGTAAAGCAAATAAAACATACAACTGAGAAAAACCAAGATGTGAAGTAAATATCATATATCATACAACACAAGCATTCATAGATATAGCTTACAAACTACAGGACACGAGACTTTAGGGCATCAACCCCAACAATACTTACCAGTGATAGTTTTTTATAAGTATCTATTAGTGATAGACTATGCCTGAAAAATTGTATTCTTGTTAATTTAGTTTTCTATCAATGTCTATCAGTGATATAATATACCTAAAACCATTATTTCTTGTCAACTTTTTTAAAGCAGTCTACTTCTTTAAACAAGTCTACCACTGATAGTCAGGGATAAAAAGATATATTTCTGTCATTAATAGTGACTGACAGATTTCTATCATTGTCCATTGATGTGTTGTGAATGCGATGAAATAATGATATGAAATTGCGGTGGTGAATTATGCGTTGCACATGTGTATGCGGGGAACGAGTTGTGAAGGGATTTAGCTAACACTTCATAAGATTGCATTCAAGTTATGCGATCATGCTACACACACAACAACATGTCATCTCTCAATGCAAATGCCATAGTTCCTATTTCTAGGACGCATGCGATGTATACGATAGTGCCGATAGGACTTATGTCTAAGCCTCTATTCTTCTATGCGATGATGAATGCTACACATATACACAAGGTGACCGTATACTATCATGTCCTATTTCTAGGGTGCATGCGATGTATAATAGCAAACAGAACTTATCGCTAAGTTTCTATCTCTTGCTTATGCAGTTCTAATATGACTCTCTCAAGCCAAGATTCTAACCTAACTCTCTCAAGTCTAGGTTCTTTCTTTAGACGACTCTCTCAAATATCTCTAAAGTGCGAATGACACATACGTAAGACAAGATCGCATAAAGTGAAAATCATAGGTCATTCTAGCTAAGTGCTTCTTAACCCATTCAGAAATTTAGCTACTCATGCGAAATGTGAAGAGATTGAACAAATGTTGAGATGCTGATAACTTGTAGAAATACAAGTTATTTATATTGTTTTATTTAGATATTGCGGCCAAAAGAAAGGAAAGTTACGTCAATTGTATGAAAATTAGCTAAGAAATGCGAGGATTATAAATTGTCGTCAATACACCCACTAACACAATTGCAATGGTAGAAAAGAATATTTCAAGTCTGTTTTGCAGGAAATCAAGTCACCGCATGCGTTCAAGGTTCAAGATAAAAAGAACAACGCATCTACGTCGCATTGCGCCCATCATTCAGGAATGAATAGATGATCAACACAATGACGACACATGCGATAATCGGTCAAGAGCTAAGCGATCAACGCAATTTCAACTGCATGCGGTAATAAAAAACAACACCACATGTGGGCAAACGATCGAAGATGTAAAGAGCAATGCAAATGCGGAGAATTCTGACAGATTGATTGCGTAACAGAAGGAATATTCACTCCACCATTTCAGAAGCTGCCATAACAATAAAGTGGGGACCACAAGTCAAAGAGTCAAGCTAAGCCTATAAATAGCTCCGGCAATTCCACTGAAAAAGGATGCTTGAATACAGAGAAAAGTGTATATACTGATCTGAGAGAGAGACTGGTTGAACGACTAATCAGAGTAGATCCGGGAAGAATTAAGAGACAAGGCCGAAAGGTGAGTCTCCGGACAAGAATCCTTCTGATCCCTGCCGTTGAAGCTCTGTATGAAGCTCACTTCTACTAGAGGAGCAAGCCTGAGAGGGAAGCTATTCTCTTCATTCATTCCACATGCCGACAAGCAAAACCACCGTCCAGATCTGTGTCAAGATGTTGACACTCTTCTGTATTTGTTTCTATCTCTTTTCATCACTTGTACCCATCTTCTTAACCTCTATCATTCACAACATGTATCAAACGCTTAATCGTAGTATTAAATGTTATGATCATTTCCATTATCATCTCATTGTCTATTTTCGTTCCTCCATGTTTCACTTTCTCCATGATGTTTTCTTCATCCCTTGGTAATTAGTAAGAATTAAGCAAGTAAATTAATCTGGGATAAGGAAATAATTATGTTTAGCTAAGGCATGCTAGACGACATCTTCACTTGTGAGAGCAGAAGTGAAGATGCCATTTTGCCCATCGAGAGAGGGTTTAGAAGAATGCGTTAACTAAAGCGAGAAGTACTTCCAGAGATGGAAGCAACCTTGCGTTCATTATGTTCATCCCTGTTTCACCATAGAGATGTGGGAACGCGGCCAATCACCGAGAGGTGTACGCCCAGGGAAAATGGAACCTTAGTTACATCTTTAATGCAATTAATAAACTTGCAATATTTATACTAGTTATCCTTTCTATTTCTGATTCATCCATAAAGACTTGCCATCGCATACCACGATCCTTTGTATAAACTTCACAGTCAGTCTCGAACTCAGCATTATGTATATCATGTATCTTGTATCTTGTATCATATTAGCTTAGGTTTATTCTTATTGCAATTTATTTTATTAACGCAACTTTAGTTTATCTGCACAATTTTACTTTACCCCAATTTACTTTCCTGTACAAACACACAACTTCTATTAATTGTAAAAATCGGTCGCATATATCACAAATGTAATACATTAACGAAAACAATCCCTGTGTTCGACCTCGGATTACTCTGAGAAACTTGCGTTGGAATTATACTTGGTTTCAGCAGAAGGAAACTTGTGACAACGCATAGCATACTATAAGCATTCCATTAATAATGCATACATCTAGAAGTAGTATCGCATAAAGAGTAAATAAGCATACACAGCATCCACACTCCATCTCCATCTTTCCAAGTCATCAAGTTTATGGCAACATGAGCTTGTATGATTCACATTCATATTTGTTCACATGCTTAAAGATATAAATTTTGCATTACAAGTTTATGGCGCTGTTGCCGGGGATTTGTAACGGTTAGTGTTGAGTACTTTTATGGTGTTTTGCAGGATAGATCTCTTTGTACTGGTTGTTTATCGCGAAAAGTAGTCTGATGGTTTATGAGTACTAGAATTGATCCAGAAATTCTGAGCTGACCCAGAGATCAAGTGTATTTTTCATGCAGGAACACGTCAGAACCAAATTAAGCACTGGAATTTCAAGACCTACGGTTGCAGAGAATGTAAGGTTTGAGATAAGGCCCGTCATGCTTCAAATGATCCAAAATGCGGGACAATTCAAATACAAGGAGAAGACCTGCATGCTCATTTGTCCAGCTTCGTAGAAATGTGCAACGCATTCTCCATACCTGGTGTGACTCCCGAAGGAATTAGATTGTATTTCTTCCCGTACACACGGTGGGATGAGGCAAGGAGGTGAACAATGTCCTTGATGACATTGTGCAGGCAAGCTTGATTGCCTGTAGGGGATGCTATTGTGGTAACTATGACAAACTTCTTTCAATCAGCATCCCTATATCTATGTTACAGCTTTCATTTACTGCTTTCTAAATTGCGTTATTTACTGCTTATTAGAATTAGCCTTTAATGCTTTATATATTTCCATGTCATGTTTAATTTCTTTAATTTGTATGCATTAGTAGCGTTGTTCTTAAAAATTTTGTGAATGGCTGAATAAAACGATGAACACCGCAACGTCTTCTTGACTTGCGTTATTGATGAATTAAAAAAGGGAAAATAAAAAAATTGGTATGCAACGCGATGATGGGTGCATTTCATGATAACATATACATTTTGCGTCCATTATACCCAAATGCATTGCGTTGAGGGGTGTGTTACGCTCTATGTATTGTTAGCTCGTCCTTAGCGAAAATGCACTATGTTGAGGTAGTGTTGCGCTGGTAGAAATACCGTTCGCCCGTCCTCCAGAAATGCGTTGAGTTAAGGGGTGTATTATGGTGATACATGTGTTGTTGCCCGTCCTCAGCAAAAAATTGTGTCCCTGATGAGTTTGTATCGCATACTAACGCAGGGACTGCTCATTTCTTCTTCAGTCAAGACTTCCTCAGGTCCACTGAGTTTTTCTTGCGATGCAAGTCTCCTCCGTGATATATCTTAACTCTTTGCCCGTTGACTTTGAATGCGTTGGTTCTTTCCTCATTGGTTAACTCAATCACGCCATTATAAACGGACCAGACCATCGTGATTTTAATTTTTCGGGAAAAAGTCGCAGCCGAGAATTGTAGAACAAGACCTTTTGTCCAACTTGGAGATTCTTTTCACATAGTCGTTTTTCATGCCAATGTTTTGCGTGCTACTTGTAGATCTTGGCATTTTCGTAAGCTTGAGTTCTCCATTCATCTAGCTCGACCAACTGAAGTTTTCTTGCTTCCCCTGCGGTCTTCAAATCAAAATTGAGCTTTTTCACTACCCACATTACTTTGTGCTCAATTCAAGCGGTAAGTGGCATGCCTTTCCAAACACCAACGCATACAGGGATATGACTATAGGTGTTTAATAGGTGGTTCTATATGCCCACAAGGCATCGTCCAACTTCATGGCCCAATCTTTTTGTGAAGGCTTCACCACTTTCTCTAGGATCAGCTAAATTTCCCTATTGGACACCTCAGCTTGGTCGTTTGTCTGTGGATAGTATGCGGTGGCGACCTTATGGTGGATATTATACTTGAGCAGTGATGCGTTATTTTAAGATGTGGAATTGTGGATGAAATGCGATGATGAAAATGTGTTGAGAACTCAAGTTTCCTCAGTAAAAATGCGTTATTTTAAGTTTCCTCAGGACTTGGAAAAACAGGTTGTGGTGGTAATTTTCAGGAAAACTTTGCGGTAACCGGTAACTCAAATAATTGTTGGTTTTGTTTGTTGCGGTAATGAAATAAATAAATGCGGCGAAGTTCGAAAAGAGTTGATTAAACGGAAGATATGATGAGTATGCGGTGAATAGGTTGAGAAGAATTTTGGCTAACACTTCCTAGGATGTGTTCATGCTTTGCGATCATGCAACACACATACAATAGTAGACCATCTCTCGATGCGAATGCTACGGCTTCTAATGCTAGAACGCATGTGACATATGCGATAAGTCTATAGGACCTACACATAAGCCTCTATTCTTATTTATGCGATGACAAAATGACACACAGACAAATAAGGCGACCACATAATATCATACCTATCTCTAGGATGCATGCGATGCAAGTTGGCAAACAAAGCTTATCTCTAAGTCCTTATCTCTTGTTTTTGCAGTTCAAATCTTGCTCTCTCGAGTCTAGATTCTAACCTAGCTCTCTCAAGTCTTAGGTTCTTTCTTTAGACTTTCTCTCGGGTAGCGCTCTAAAGGGATGTTTGGCATAACATAAAACAACATAATCGCAAGCAATGAAAATCCTAGGTCATGTTAGTTTAGTTCTTCTCAACCCATTCGACAAGTTTAGCTACTCATGCGTGCTAAGAGAGTGAACAGATGTAGAATAAGAACTTCCATTGTATAAATATAAAGATGAAGTACAAAATAACAATGCAAGAATAGAATAAAGAGCCTGGTAGCAATCTTTTGCTTCCCAGGCTTTTACACTGTCTTTTCTACTCGTGTTCAAAAGATAATCTCGCTCTCGCGAGAGTTGGCCCACCCTTTGCTTCTACGCCTCTGGGTTCTCTCTCGAGTTGCCCTGAGCGATCGTCCGGCGTCTCTACTCTTCTCTTGCTCCGCCTTCTTAAAATCTATGAACAAAGACATGCTAAGCTAACTGAACCGAACCAAATCGAACCCTTTTTCTGAAGGATGCCTTTGGTATTTATAGAGCTTCGGTGTGAAGGGCGACTTCTCTCTTATGATTGCATAGATTGGATGGCTTTAATTCCCTGACTGATGCGCCGAATATTTGTCACCGAAAAGCTGAATGTACTTGTTATCGTTAGCGGCTGTCAACTTAATTCGGATTCGATCTTCATCAGCTTTCTGTCCCATCGTGATTAATTATGTCTTTCACCCTGATGCGCCCACCAAGTTGTGCCGACTCTATGAGGTAATCCTTCTTGAGCAGATGTTTACAAACACAAATTATCGCAAAGCCTTGCATTATTGCTACGCTCGACCAATGATTTCTTGTGATCGCTCTTTCTGCCTTGCGTCAACGCATATTCTACGTAAAAATACAAAAATCAACTGTTCTTGTGCGATGAACGCATGCGACCACAATGTTATAAACTTAATACTTTTGAATGTAATCTAACATATTTTATCAATGCAAACTCTCATTGTTTAATAACTTGGCAATGTAATATCGTGCATTTTTACCCGTTATCACACCCCTAAATTTAAACAATGTTTGTCCTCAAGCATAAGCTAAAGATTTCCTTTAGCGAGTCGACCGTAATTCTCTTTTCCTAGATTTCTCAAGGATACTTCATTCAAATCCTATACAACAAAATTTCCTTAAGTCTTATTCAAGTCTCCTCTAAAAATATTTCTAAGACCTAGAAACCACAAGTTTAACTTTCAAAAGGACTTTATTAAATTCTGGGACATCGCATGATTTATTTCAAAAAGAAAACTTTTCCACCCAGGTGTCAAATGATTTTTATCCTTGCATATTTCTTGACATTATTATTTTTTTCTGATCTTGTGCTGATCCAAGTGTCTTGCCTTCGTTTTGGCTTGCCCCCATGTGTGTCATGCGGACATCTAACTACGAGCAATGCGCTCTTTCTCAGACTAAACTCATACCTACTTGGCAGCAAAGTTGCAGTCATTCATGTAGGCGTTGATCCTAGTGACTTACTTTCGTTTTGGCTTGCCCCTATGTGTGTCATGCGAATATCCAACTACGGGTAAGTGCCCTTCACAACTTAACTCTTATCAACATGGGTTTCCCCATTGCGTTGATAGTGGAGTTGTTATTCTCAATTTTTTTTTTTGAATAGCGAGGTCGAAAATAAATTACCTCACCCCCAAATTTAAAATGCAGCAATGTCCTCATTGCCAAAATATTGAAAGAAATCATGCGATGTTCTTAGAAAGCTTTGTAAAGAGAGTATGAAAGAAAGCTAGCAGACCTCTAACTTCTAGAAATATTTCATGAAGTGACTTGTCAAAGATTAAGTTGACTTTAGTAAATACGAAAAAAATAGAAGCATGTGTCTCATCATTGAAATTGGCAAAGAACTCATGCAGCGGCTCACTAAATTTATCAATATTATATGATTGCGGTAATCAAAGAGGATGCGGTGATAAAACTTTTTTAAATCAAAATGTGATGCGATAGTGCAAAATTTGAAATAAAGTTAAGGAAGAATACAACCCCCAAATTTTCGCTATCACCCGCATTGTGTGTTGATGCATCCTTCTTTGTGGCGATCTATCTTCTTTAGATTGCGGTGATGGAATAAGATAAGTTGCTTCTATGTGTAACACGTCCACAATCCTGCGCCTCGATCGTTGCAAGAAAAACAGTGAGAGGGTCAAATAATTTTAAACAAAACAAAATTCTTTTACTGCAATCTCTCTTTTTTTTGTTGTAAATAAGCATAGATAAAGAGATGAAGAGATATAGTGGAATGAAAATTCAGAGTAGTAGAGAAAAGTTGACGATTCCATGATTCCAAAACTTGCATCCTAGATGAATTTCGATCGTCTGTTAGCGCGGGAACCACCTACTTCTTTCTTTATTCAAGTTTCTCAGTTCCACGGAGTCGACTTGGCGGTGCCAGCCTTTTCCGTGATATGCTTTTACTTACTGCCCATTAACTTTGAATATGTTAGTTCCGTCATCATTTGATAATTCAACAACACCATGCGGAAATACCTGTCTAACTATGAATGGTCCAGACCAACGTGACTTTAGTTTTCCAGGGAAGAGTCGTAGTCGTGAGTTGAATAGTAAAACCCTCTGCCCAACTTGGAGGTTTTTGCCGCATATTTATTTGTCATACCAGTGCTTGGTGCGCTCGTTGTAGATCTTTGCATTCTCATATGCATTGATCCTCCATTCCTCTAGCTCGACCAGTTGAAGTTTTCTCGCTTCTCCTGCTTTCTTCAATTCAAAGTTCAGCTTCTTCACTGCCCACAATGCCTTGTATTCTAGCTCCAGAGGCAAATGACACACCTTATCAAATACCAACGCATATGGGGACATACCTATGGGTGTTTTAAATGCAGTCTGGTATGCCCACAACGTATCATCGAGCTTTGTTACCAAATCTTTTCGCGAAGGCCTTACCACCTTCTCAAGTATCAGCTTGATTTCTCGATTGGACACCTCGACTTGACCATTTGTCTGCGGATGGTATACGGTGGCTACTTTGTGGAGAATGTTATATTTGCGCAGCAGCTCATTGACAGTATGATTGACAAAGTGGGATCCTTCATCACTGATTATGGCACATGGAATGCCAAAACGAGTGAAAATGTTTTTCTTCAAGAATTGAGAGACTACCGCCTCATCGCTTGCGACACATGCCACTGCCTCTACCTACTTGGATACATAGTCGATGGCTAATAAAATATAATGTTTACCATTCGAGGGAGGGAATGGTCCCATGAAGTCGATACCCCATACGTCGAACAACTTAAGCTCCAAGATGATGTTCATCGACATTGCATGTTTCCATGAAATGTTACCTATGCGTTGGCACCGGTCACACTTCATCATGTAGTCAGCTGCATCCTTAAACAATGTTGGCCAAAAGAATCCACTCTGTAAAAGCTTAGTTACGGTGTGCTGCTTCAAAGTGCCCATCATATGATGAGTCATGATATTGTGATAATATGCATTGTTGAGCAGCATTTGGTATGCATAATCGCAGGATCTGGTCTGCCCCCCTTTTGTATAGATTCGACTCATCCCAGAAGTATGATCTGCATTCTTGCTTGAGCCTCCTCTTCTGGTGGTCAATATAATCCTCTGGAAATTGCTTGCAAACCAGATAGTTAACTATGTCAACATACCAAGGCAGTTCTTCAATATGGAACAGCTGCTCATCTGGGAACACCCACTCACCTCTGACTCAATACGGTCAACCTTAGGGTTTTCCAATCTAGACAAGTGATCCACAACTTGATTCTCTGACCCCTTCGATCAATTATTTCTATGTCAAATTCTTGGAGGAAGAGAACTCATCTGATCAACCTTGGCTTCGCATCCTTCTTTGTTCTTAAATACTTTATCGTCGAATGATCAGTATGGATAAGTACCTTTGTTCCCAGCAGATATGCTCTAAATTTTTCCAACGCAAAAATTACCGCAAGTAGCTCTTTCTCTGTGGTGGTATAATTGGTCTAAGCAGGATTTAACATCTTACTCGTATATGTGATGGGATGTAAGATTTTTTTTCTCTTCTGTGCCAAAGCTGCTCCCATCGCATACCCACTTGCATCGCACATCAATTCAAAAGGAAGTGTCCAATCTGGTGCAATTAACACGGGTGCGGTCATCAGCACATCCGTCAAAATTCTAAATGCGTTGAGGCAATTGTCGTCAAAATCAAATTTTCTGTTCGTCTCCAACAACGCACTCAATGGTCGTGCTATTTTCGAAAAGTCCTTGACAAAGCGTCTATAGAATCCGGCGTGCCTCAAGAAATTTCGTACAACTTTCACGCTTGTTGGATGTGGAAGTTTTTCAATTGCTTCTATTTTTACTTTATCCACCTCCAACCCGTCCCGAGAAACCGTGTGCCCCAACACGATGCCCTCCTTTACCATAAAATGGTATTTTTCCCAGTTAAGGACGAGATTCGTCTCCTCGCATATTTTCAGTACCTTCTCTAGTTGGCAAGACAAACTTCGTATGTGTGCCCATAAACAGAGAAGTCATCAATGAAGATTTCAACAGAGTCTTCAAGATAGTCTGAAAAGATGGCCATCATGCACCTTTGGAACGTACTCGGTGCATTGCAGAGGTCGAATGGCATGCGGCGAAAAGCAAAAGTCCCATATGGGCAGGTGAATGTGGTCTTGTCTTGATCTTCTAGAGCAATCATAATCTGGTTATACCTGGCATAGTGATGACGAGAAATTAGAAGTCAAATTATTCAACAACTAAAATCCCTTGGACACAATATGCGATGCATGTTCCTAAGATATGCATTGATAGTCATGCATCGATGGTCATGCGTTGGACTAATAATGCATTAACGAATGTATGCGATGACTATGCATCCCGTCACAAGTTTTCTTGCGTTCACACCAAGTATAATGCAAACACGAGTTTCTCGGTTGATCCGACGTCGAACATAAGGACTTGTAGCTTAATGCGACCAACCACTTACCCTCCCGAGCAGTTGGTTGTTGTTGACTTTACTCATAGACAAGCAATGCGTTAGCCTATAGACAGGCGTTACCACAGCTTCACACTAAACAAATAAGGTTACTCACACACTCACGCAACACACACCTCTCAGTAGGTTGCTACATGCTTCATATCTCTAATCCACATGAGTAAGTATGCGATACCCAAGCAATCTCACTAAGTATTGCAATGAAAGTAAAGATGCTAAGCAAAGAAGATAGAGATGGAGTCGAAGGAGACAGAGAAATGCATTGAAAAAAAATTGTATTAATTCCTTAATCACAAATTATCATACAATACAATATGAGGAAAGAAAGGAAAATGAAATGACCGGCTGGAAGCAAAGACTTGCTTCTAGCGAATGTGCGTCAAGGCTGTCGGTGGTGCTATGGATGAGCGATGGAGTTGACTCTCCCGAGATCTAGCTCCAGTCGAAGGCTCCAATCGTCACTCGGAATGGATGAAGGAGGTGAAGAACTCTCAAGCGACTTCTCACGCATTGTCTTGATCGTAGGGAAAACTTTGGGTTGCAAGGGTAATCCCCGGAACACAAGGATAATCCCCGGATAAGTTGGAATTGTACTCAGCGGCTTCTATTTATAGAGCTTGTATTGCCAACAGCATTAATGGACTACTCTGGATTTGACATTCGGCGCGTTAGTCCTTTTCTGAACCTCTACCGCTAACGACGTGGTAGGTGAAATATCAACATCATCTTTTGATTTTCTCGGGGTAGATGCATTGATGCATTCATTCCACCAACCTTGCGTTGATCCTATTAGTATGCATTATCGCGTAGCCGCAATCATTCAATAATCGCATTCGCTTAATACCGCAACTCTACACGATGACCGAAATCGCTTGACAAGCACAACTCTCATGCGATGGACGCATACAGTTGATTACCGCAACATCCATGCATTGATCGACGCGTTTTCCTTTGCAATGGAGAGTTTCTCCGCATGCGACCGTCTATGCAGTGGTCCTATTTCCGCATTTGCGTCCACTGCCTGCTTTAGCTACAAAAATAGAACATTGAACGCATAATAACGGGTTAGCCGAGATTCTTTAATGCTGATCGACGCAAACTCATTTTCTCATGAATTCCTAGCACAATTGCCGCATGTTCTGCTTAGCAACCTTCATAATTCTAAGTAAAAGGCCTAAGATGACATGCATTTCTGCATGTCATCACACCCCCAAACATAAAATCATGCTTGTCCTCAAGCATGCGTTATACTCAAGAAATTCTAACTCACCTTCATGCTTTCCTTTGCAATGACCAGCTTCTCAGAATATAATTTACACACACCATTGACCATCCCCGCAATGCTCTCCTCCACTTTGGCTACTTCTTCAAAAAGATCTTTTATAAGTTTATATTTGGCAAGCCTTTGCTCAAAAACCTTTTATTCATTCACCACGACTTTGTGTTTAGCTTTTGAGAATGCGTTCGTTCAAAATAGTTCAAAAATTTGCGATGACTTATTCAAATGTGGCGTTGAACCTGGTTACGCCCTTCGTTTTGGCTTACCCCCACGTGTGTCATGCGGGCATCCAACTTCGAGCAAATGCCTTTCACAGCTTAACTCTTATCAACATGGGTTTCCGCATCGCATTGATAGTAGAGTAATTATTCTAAAACAACTCGTTTTTTTTTCTTTTGAATGAACGCAATTCTCCGAGACCACTGCCACCCCCCAAACTTAGAGGTTGACAACGTTCTCACCGCAAAGCTATAAACAAAATTACAAGAATGCGGTAATAAATGTTTGAACAAGGGTTTGCATAAAATAAAACTTAAGACTTTCAAAATTTGAAGAAGCTATTAAAAGTAAAGGATGCCTTGCGATGATTAGTTAGAAGATGCGGTGGATTATACGTACCATCATAGAAACATCGCAAAACAACGCAATCGGGAAAGAAAGAATTTCAAAAGGATAAGGCATACAAGATAACAGGAAAATACCTTAGGCAGAACAATGCATGCGCTCATGCGTTGGAATTCACGCAACTGAAGCCATGCGTTGAAAGGTGAAAGGAATTCTTTCGTTGAACTACGAACCGAGGAGACTTATTGTTACACCTACAAGAGCAAACATACCACAACCAAGGAAGCAGCCATATATCCAAAATAACAATGAAAATAAAAATAACCTATACTAAGAAAGCAAGGTAAAGATAGAGTAGAAGACGTCCCTAGAAAAATAGGAGTGTTGTCAGTGAAAGGAGTCTTCCATGCAGGAGATCACTCTCAACTGCTCGGGTCAAGTTTCCTTGACGATTGGAACTTCTGGCAATTATTGGGCACATGCGGCTGTCATGTGTTTAGAATTACCTTCAGCTCTTTTATGACAAATTGCCCTTCTACCTTAAGTCAATACCGTCTTTCGACGCATCGCCTATATTTCAATATTGTTTGCAACCTGGTCGCACAAGCTGCAATACTCCCAAGATAAAAAGTTTTCTCGCAGAGACACAAAACTTAACAAACAATTAGCTTCCAAATACTCGGCAACGGTGCCAAAAACTTGATGACGGGAAATTAGAAGTCAAATTATTCAACAACTAAAATCCCTTAGATGCAATATGTGATGCATGTTCCTAAGATATGCGTTAATAGTCATGCGTCGATGGTCATGCATTAGACTGATAATGCGGTAACGAATGTATGCATTGACCATGCGTCCTGTCACAAGTTTTCTTGCATTCACACCAAGTATAACATGAACGCAAGTTTCTCAGGTGATCCGAGGTCGAACACAGGGACTTGTAGCAAAATGAATGCGGTGATGTGCATGCGGCGGTTTAAATAAAAGAATGTTGGAGGGGTTGCTAAGTTAATACTACTCTTATTCCTATCCAACAGACAACACAATGAGAATATGCATGAGAGATAGAAACACAACAACTCTTGACATGAAGCAAATGAATGGGAAAATAGATAAAATGCGGAGATGTCTTCATTGCAACCCTTAAGAGTGACCGCAAGGGCAACCTTAGTCAATGCAAGCCATTCAATCATGCTACACACACGTGAACCTGGAACGTATACGGTGTATCTGCAATATTGCCAAGAAGCCTATGCCTGCCTAGACCTCCATAACCCGCTCACTAGCTCTCACCGCATGAACATGGTTGCCGCATAACACCTTATCCTACTTCCTGGACGCATGCAATATCCTATCTGTAGGGCGCATACGCTGTGTGATAGCAAATGGAGCTTATCCATAAGTTCCCTATTCTTGCTTATGCGTTCCAATCCGCTCTTCCGAGTCTTAGATTTGGATTTTAGACTACTCTCCCAAGTATGCCTAAATGATGAATGAAGCACTCATAGGACAAGGTAACCGCATGAACTTTGCTGACCTAAGATTGTTCCTATCCATAGTGAAAAATGCATACATTGCTTAATGCGACCAACCACTTACCCTCCAAGGCAGTTGGTTGTTCCTGACTTTATCATAGACAAGCAATGGGTTAGCCTATAGACAGACGTTGTCGTAGCTTCACACTAAACAAATAAGGTTACTCACACACTCACGCAACGCACACCTCTCAGTGGGTTGCTACATGCTTCATATATCTAATCCACATGACTAAGTATGCGATGCCCAAGTAATCTCACTAAGTGTTGTAATAAAAGTAAAGATGCTAAACAAAGAAGAAAAAGATGGAGTCAAAGGAAACAGAGAAATGCATTGAAAACAAATTGTATTAATTCCTTAATCACAAAATGTCATACAATACAATATGAGGAAAGAAAGAAAAATGAAATGACCGGTTGGAAGCAAAGACTTGCTTCTAGCGGATGTGCGTCAAGGCTGCTGGTGGTGCCATGGATGGGCGGTGGAGCTGACTTTCCCGAGATCTAGCTCCGGTCGACGGCTCCGGTCGTCACTCATAATGGATGAAGGAGGCGAAGAACTCTCAAGCATCTTCTCACGCATTTTTTCTGGTTCATAGGGAAAACCCTGGGTTGCAAGGGTAATCCCCGGATCACAAGGATAATCCCCGGATAAGTTGGAATTCTACTCAGCACTTCTATTTATTGAGCTTGGATTGCCGAACACATTAATGGACTGCTCTGAGTCTGACATTCGACACATTAGTGCTTTTCTGAACCTCTGCCGCTAACGACGTGGTAGGTGAAATGTCAACATCATCTTTTGATTTTCTCGAGGTAGATGTGTTGATGCGTTCATTCCACCAACCTTGCATTGATCCCATTAGTATGCGTTATCGCGTAGCTGCAATCATTCAATGACCGCATTCTCTTAATACCGCAACTCTACACGATGACTGCAATCACTTGACGAGCTCAATTCCCATTTGATGGACGCATATGGCTGATTACCAAAACATCCATGCGTTGATCGACGCGTTCGCCTTTGCGATGAAGAGTTTCTCTGCATGCGGTCGTCTATTCGCTGGTCCAATTTCTGCATTTGCATCCACTTCCTGCATTAGCTACAAAAATAGAATATTGAACGCATAATAATGCATAATAACGGGTTAGTCGAGATTCCTTATTGCTGATCGATGCAAACTCATTTTCTCATGAATTCCTAGCACAATTGCCGCATATTCTGCCTAACAACCTTCATAATTCTAAGTAAAAGGCCTAAGATGACATACATTTCTGCATGTCATCACATAGTCATACAGAAAGCAGTAAAAGTCATTTCCAGCTAGACGATCTAGCATCTGGTCAATGAACGATAGAGGGAAATGATCTTTCTTTGTGGTCGCATTCAGCTTGCAGTAGTCCATGCAAATACGCCACCCGGTGACTGTTCTTTGCGATATCAACTCATTATTTTCGTTCAGGATTACTGTCATGCCACCCTTTTTAGGCACACACTGCACGGGGCTGACCTACATGCTATTTGCTATTGGATAAATAATGCTCGCATCTAACCATTTAATGATCTCCTTTTTAACAACCTCTTTCATTACAGGATTGAGTCTGCGCTGATGTTCGATCGTTGCTTTATGGTCTTCTTCGAGACAAATTCGATGCATACAGTAGGTTGGGCTAATTCCTCGAATGTCGACGAGCGTCCAACCAATTGCTCGCACATGTTTCCTCAGAATGCTCATCAACAAATTCTCCTGGTCTTCGTTAAGTGCGGAGGAAATAATTACTGGCAGTTTCTCATTCTGCCCCAAAAATGCATACTTTAGGTGGTTCGGTAGGGTTTTTAATTCCATTGTTGGTGGTTCAACTAAGGACGGTTGCTTTGTTTTTCTTTCTTTTTTTTATATTAGCTTTTCTTCTTGGGTTGCGATCGTCTCAACTTCCTTGTTTATTTTTGTTATGATCGCATTACAGGCAGCAATGGATGCACTTACCTCCTCTTCTTCATTCTCTTCGTCAAGCTTTTCTTCTTTAGTCAAATTTTGGTCGTCGTCTGAGTCATGCAGGTCTTCTTCGTCAGGAAACTTCATGGCACAGATGATGTTAAACTTGAGCTTCTGTCCATTTATGCTCAAAGTTATCTCCCCTTTATGCACATGAATCTGGGCACGACCTGTTGATAAAAGTGGTCGCCCCAAGATGATGGGCACATCTTTGTCAGCTTCGTAATCTAAGATGATGAAGTCGACTGGTAGGATAAATTTGTCGATGGTGATTAGCACACCTTCCCCACTGGATGCACTAGAGATCTATTTGCAAGTTGGAGAGTCACGGTCGTGGGCGCAAGTTGCCCCACATTCAGCTGCTTAAAGATCGATAGAGGCATCAAGTTGATGCTGGCTCCAAGGTCACACAATGTCTGCTCGATGTACAGTTCTCCTATAGAGCAAGGTCTAGTAAAGCTCCAAGGATCACTCATCTTCAATGGAATTATTGATTTCGAACTCTATGTTAAAGCCACCGTAGAAAACTTACTAGTACCCCTCTTCTTGGTTACTATTTCCTTTAGAAACTTCACGTATGCAGGCATCTCCTCAATCGCTTCATTGAATGGAATATTAATGTAATTGTTTTAACATAGACAGAAAACGTTGGTACTGTACCTCTTAATTCTTTTTCTTTCTGAGTCTTTACGGAAAAGGTGGTAACTGTACTCTCACGGTCCCCTTCTCTGTTGGCTTTAAGGTGGACACAACTTCTGGCTCTATTGCTTCTTTTTCTCCTTCTTCTTCTTGTGTCATTGCAATTTAAGGTTCCAACGCAATGGAAGTAGTCCGGCTTGGCTCCTTTCTTTCTCCCTCCACAGTTTTTCCACTCCGCAATGTCACAACCTGACATTGCTCTTTACCTGATCCCTTCGGGTTGCGTGGGAGTTCTGTTGAACTCGGTAAAGCCCCTTGCGGTTTGTTCATTAGCTCACTTGCAATCTGGCCCATTTGTAATTCTAAATTGCGGATGGACATAGCCTGACTTTGAAGCACAGTTTCGTTTTTCTCTATATACTGCTTCAATAGGCTTTCCAGGGAGGAGGATTACGGCGGTTGCGAGCTACTAGCTTGATTGCTTGTCTGATCGTTATTTTGCGGAAAGAATCCAGGTGGCCCTTCTTTCTGCACAACAAATTGAAAATTCTGCTACCGATTCTTCCATGTAAAATTGGGGTGGTTTCTCCACCTGGGGTTGTAGGTATTTGAAAATGGATTATTTTTTACAAAGTAAATAGACTGTGGATTCTGTGGGCATTCTTCCATTGCGTGCCTATCACCGCAAGTTGCACACCTTGCGGTGTTTTGACTAATTGCGTTTACTGGCCCATTTTGCAGTGTTGGGCTGCTGATCGCAATTCCCTAAATTAACTTCATCATTGTGGTCATCTAATTTTGTAGTGAAGTGATAGCACCATTACTTGCGTCGTTATCCTTGATTCTCAATCTCTGATCACTCTCTCTCCAATCCTCATGGTTTTTAGAGATGCGATCCAAGAAGTTCTTAGCCTCGTCATACGTTTTGTCAAGTAGACCACCAATGGCTGCCGCAGTGGTCTACGAAGCGAGATTTAAACCATGATAAAAGATTTCCATCTGAAGGCAGTCTGGTAATCCGTTGTGTGGACAGTCCCGGACCAACATCTTAAACCTCGCCCAGGCATCGCTGAGTGATTCGTCCATGTCTTGTTCAAAATTAGTTATGAGTTTCCTTCGTCTAGCATTCTCAGTAGGTGGAAAATATTTCTTCATAAATTTCTCTATGACCTGTTCCCATGAAGTGATCTCTCTCGGCTCGAGGGAATATGCCCATTTTCTTGCCTGATCACACAGAGAAAATGGAAACAGAGTTAATCGAACTTCTTCAGTAGAGATTTTTTGGAAGACAAAAGTATTGCAAATATCTATAAAGCTACAGAGGTGGGCATACGGGTCCTCGCCACACCGTCCTCCGAATTGTCCTGCAGTCTGGATCATCTGCAGCATCACCGGCTTCATTTCGAACTGGCTTCCGTCGAGGGCAGGCCTTATGATTCCTGGAGAGAAATCATAGAGGTTTTGCGATTTATAGTCCCTAATGAGCCTATTTCGATCGTTAGCCAAAAGGATTTTCGTCATGACATTATTTTCGTTCAGTGCTCTGTTTCTAGGCTGCTTCGCCATATCTTCTTTGTCTGACTGTTGTTGTTAGCTGTGTCTCAATCTTCATCTAAACGTCCTCTTAATATTTGGGTCGTAATTCGCCAGAGATTAAGAGTCTACAAAGAAATCAGAAAAATTATCATTAGTACACTATTTTGCCGAAGTCCCCGGCAATGGTACCAAAAACATGATGCATTATTTTAAAATGTGGAACTGTGCATGAAATGCAATGATGAAAATGCGTTGAGCACTCAAGTTTCCTCAGTGGAATCCAAGGGTAAACCTTTTGGACGTTTTATATATGCTAACACTGAGATGTATGATTGATGATGTTCTATGCTTGAAATGATGCGATACTACCGCTAGATATGCGTTAATTATGGATGTTCATGTAGTATGCCATGCATTGTCACAAGTTTCCTTACGATGGAACCAAGCGTAATTCCACCGCAAGTTTCTCGGTGTGATCTGAGGTCGAACACGGGGACTGATTTAGGTTATTGTGGTATGTTAATGATATATGCGACCAAGTTTTCAATCTTTAAAAGTTTGGTTTGTTCAGGTATATAAATTGCAATAAAGTAGAGTAAAGCAATAAAGGTGCGATAATAAAATAAAAATACAATAAACCTAAGCTAGATGATACAAGATACAGGCTTCATGTTACAAGATGTTGGGGTCATGCTGGCTGTGAAAGTTATGCAAAGAACGTGGAATGTGGCAACAAGTCTTATGAACAGAATAGAAAGACAAAGACAAAGAATATAACAATGCAAGTTCTCAATTGCATTGAAGCTACAAATGTTGTTCCGCTCTTCTCTTGGCGTACACCTTTCAGTGATCGGCCGCACTTCCACATGTCTGTGGTGAAATAGAGACTAATGTAATGAATGCAAGGTTGCTTCCATGTCTGGAAGTACTGCTCGCTTTAGTTAATGCATTCTTCTTCACTTCTCTCGATAGGTCGGAATGGCATCTTCACTTCTGCTCTCACAGATGAAGATGTCGTCTAGCATGCCTTAGCTAAACGCATTTTATATCTTTCACACAGATTAAGTACTTGGTTAATTCATATTGCTTATCAGGGAATTAAGAAGACATCATGAAGAAAGTGATTGACGAGTGAACGGAAATAGACAGAAAATGGTAAATGAAAGCTATTGAAACATTTAATATCTCTATTAAGCGTTTGATACATGGTGTGAATGCAAAGGTAAAGAAATAGTGAAATACAACGACGAAAGAAATAGAACAGATACAAACAAGTGCCAATGTCTAGCACTAATTCGATAGAGATCTGCTTGCCGATAGGATGGATTTGATGGTAGAAAGAGCTTCCCTCTTAGGCTTGCTCCACCGGTAGCAAGGATCTTTGCACAGAGCTTTCAATCGGGTGTTTGGCAGATTAGATCTGAGATTCAACTCTCGGCCTTATCTCGTCTTCTTCCCGGATTTCTTCACTTAAGCACTCAGCTCAGCCTTTTCTCTCAACAGTTTTTGTCACACCCCGCCCCCAGACCACCTTCTTAGCCTGGGAGAGGGATGCGACTGCAGCAGTTATCAACCCTTGAGCTGACACTTACTGCCTAATGATTCTTGCGGAATAACTCTGATACCATATTATAACTTATACACAGCGGAGTGATTAAGTCAAAGAGATAAACTATAACGGATTAAGTAGGCTCATCTTTTATTACGACAATGATAAATGTTTATACAACTTAAGGACTTAACAACAAAGTTTACAACGACAACCGTAAAAACTCTCCAAAAGTATAATTGGGGCACATGGCAGACCTTGGTCTTAGCAGCACCCTAGAACTCCTCATCTTCCGCTACCTAAGGAGGGGATTAAGAAAACATTTTGAAGAGTGTGAGCTACTAAGCCCAGTGAATGGTTCTTTTAAAGATGAAAATCATTTTGAAAATCATCATTTTGGGAAACCAATCACATGCTAACACTCGCATTATAACTCATGCATAGTCAAAGATATAATCATGCAACCAGTAATCTTTATCCCAAAAGCTACACGTAGCATGCATATCATATCATCAATCAGTACAATCACCTATGGAAACCTTCCTATGACCCAAATTCCCGCCAATGTGCACATCGACCATTTTATTTATCCTGCTAGTCATGCTTAGGTACTTGACCATATTTCCCGCCGGTCGTTACCGACTATTATTTCCCGCCAACCGAAGCCGACCATATTTTTCCCGCCAAGCACCTTTTGTTAAGCATGCTAACCACATCCCGGGCATAATCTCAGTTTCCACAGTCACACACAAACAATATCATGGCAATCATCCTATCATCAAAAGCATGTATTTTGTATCTACAGATACATATATTACAATATCAGAGTATAAAGCTAAGTGAATACTCATAATATGCATTTACTATCAACACTGTATAAACACACAATATTCTTTATTTATCAAAGCAACATAACACTCACGATATATCGGAACTATAATGCTATAACACCCATACTATGTGTTAATGATCAAAGCTATAACACTCACCTTAATTGTTTAGGAGCCTTTCTAATAGTTCCCTTTTCTACCTCGGGCTCCCTTTTTACCCCTAGAATCCAGATCCAAATTACAGCTTAGATTACTCATAGTTATAAATCTTATTTTGAGATACTTCCTTCTATAAAACTGAATCTTACCATAAAATATTAGCTCATAACTCTTCATGATTTAGCCGGAATCATCCAAACATCAAGACTGGCCCAGCTTACCCGATAGCTCGACTCCTTTGTCTTTTTCTCATTCTCCAGCCCAATTCCTTAGACTTCTTCTCCAGCGGCCTCACCATGAAAACTAGACTCCCTTATCTTTCAGATGGCTTTTGAATTACATAAAATTCTTGAGCAGATTGGGAGATCTTCTCATCTCAAGTTGATGCATTCTCCTCCACCCTCACTGTCCAATGCACTCTACTCTCCCCCTCTTTTTACGAATTTTATGATTTGTGATTTGGAAGTGAAATCCCAAACGCTCTATTTGTAGGCGTCCAAACCTTCTATGGTGTTAACACCACCTACTTGGCTGCATGGCCAAATGTTTAATCCTCCCTTTATCAACGTAAGCTGACTTCACCTTGGTTCAATGTGTTCTTCCCAAACGCATCCAACACAATTTCTTAGGGTTTAAGAATTCATCTTAATCGAACACCTAAATTTTAATTGACGTTTGCCCTTACGTCTTCAAGCTTTGTTTGTATTCAATTTAGGGTTTTCAATGCATAATCTATAAGATCGTGGCCAAGTTCAACGCATAAATGCCCGGCTGTTCGATGCACAAGCCAATTTGAGTACTAGTAAGTGACAGAATGAAATACCTTTCCTTCAATCGCGTGGGCATGACGTTCGAATGAGGCATTCAGGCTGCTCTCGCTCTCTCTGACTTTCTCGCTGGTCTCGTTCTTTCCACTCTCACTCTCTCCCACTTTCTCGCTCACAATCTCTCTCTCTCCACTCTCGCTCTCTCCAAATTTCTCGCTCAAACTCTCGCTCTTCTCCAATCTCGCTCTCCATTCTCTCGCTCAAATCAATCTCGCTCTTTCCACTCTCGCTCTCTCCAAGTATCTCGCTCAAATTCCCGCTCTCTTCACTCCCATTCTTTCCAATCCTGTTAGCTACTGTGAATATGGTTTATCTCCGTGCAACTTCCACACGAATTTTCCCAAATAATTTTCTATATTTTCCTCAGTTCTTCAATCCTTTCTTCACTATTCAGGATTTAAGTCTTCAAGGTTTTCTCTTCTTTTTATCCTTTTAGGGTCCTCTCTACTTGTACTCCAGAATCAAATATAACATAACTATAATACCTAACCATTATAGTTTACATTCACTCTTACTAATTATTGATCCACAGAAGGTGACAATTATTATAGTTATTATGACAATTGTAAAATTATTAGATTATTTACATAACATAGGATTTAACTTTCTCCTAGTTAATCCCTTAATCACTTACTTAATTAGGAAAATGGAGATCCAGGTTTTACAGTTTTGCAGCACTTACCCCGTATCAAGTAGCATATGTTTTCTCTAAAATCTATGGGGTATTTATAGGTGCAGGTCTTTGACTTCGGCCTTGTGGTCCCCACTGATTATTATGAAAATTTCGAAGATGTGGGATATTATTCCTTCTATTATGCAACCAGGCCGTCAATTCTGCACAACCGTTAGGTGTACACGTGTCTCAATCCTCCGCTTTTGCGTTGCTCAGCTGCATCTTTCGATCATGGGTTCACATGCAGTGTTGTTTTTATTACCTCATGTGGTTGCAACACAGCTCTGGATCGACTGTCACATTGCACCGTCATTGTGGTAATCATCTCTTCATTATTGATTGACGGGCGCAATGTGACAGAGATGTGTTGATCAGTTTCTCGTGAGCCTTGAGCGCAAGCGGTGACTTCGTCTCCTACAAAACAGAGTAAAATTCGGCTTGTCTTCCATCTTTATGGTGTTAGTGGGTGTAATTGCAAACATTTATAATTATTGTAATACTAGGCTAATTTTCATACAATAGGTGCATATTTACTAACTTTTGGCCGTAATATCTAGATAAGGTGGCATAAATAACTTGTATTTCTATAAGTTATCAAAACCCCACTGAGTTTCCTAGTAAGTCCAGGGTCAAACTCAGGGACTTGGAAAAATAAGTTGCAGTGGTAATTTTCAGGAAAACTTTGTGGTAACTGGTGACGGTAAATTAGAAGTCAAATTTACTCGACAACTAAAATCCCTTAGATTCGTATGCGATGCATGTTCTTAAGATATGCATTGTAAGTCATGTGTCGATGGTCATGCATTGGAATGAATATGCGCCAACAAATGTATGCGATGACCATGCGTCCTGTCACAAGTTTTCTTGCGCTCACGCTAAGTATAACGCGAACGCAAGTTTCTCGGTAATCCGAGGTCGAACACAGGGACTTGTAGCTATATGTATGCGGTAATGTGCATGCGGCAGTTTAAATAAAGGAATGGAAGGGAGGTTGCTAAGTTAACCCTGCACCTACTCCTATGTAACAGACAACGCAATAAAATATGCATGAGAGGTAGAGACACAACAACTCTTGACATGAAATAAATGAATGGGAAAAATAGATAAAATGCGGAGATGTTTTCATTGCAATACTTAAGAGTGATCGCAAGGGCAACCTTAGTCAACGCAAGCCATGCGATCGTGCAACCCACATACAATAGTAAACCACCTCTTGGTGTGAATGCTAGAGCTTCTATTGCTAGAACACATGTGATATATGCGCTAAGTCTACAGAGCCTACACATAAGCCTCTATTCCTATTTATGCAATGAAAAAATGATATCCACAAAAATATGCGACCACATAATATCATTCCTATTCCTAGGGTGCATGCGATGTAGATTAACAAACGGAGCTTATCTTTAAGTTCCCCGTTCTTGTCTATGCATTCAATCCACTCTCTCGAGTCTTAGATTTGGGTTTTACACTACTCTCTTGAGTATGCCTAAATGATGAATGATGCGCTCATAGGACAAGGTAACTGCATGAACTTGGTTGACGCAAGATTATTTCTATCTCTAGTGAAGAATGCATACATTGCTTAATGCGACCAACCACTTACCCTCTTGGGCAGTTGGTTGTTTCTAACTTTACTCATAGACAAGCAATGTGTTAGCCTATAGACAGGCATTGTCGCAGCTTCATACTAAGCAAATAAGGTTACTCACACACTCACGCAACGCACACTCTCGGTAGGTTGCTACATGTTTCATATCCCCAATCCACATGACTAAGTATGCAATACCCAACAATCTCACTAAGTGTTGCAATGAAAGTAAAGATGCTAAGCAAAGAAGATGGAGATATAGTCGAAGGAAACAGAGAAATGTATTGAAAACAAATTGTATTAATTCCTTAATCACAAAATGTCATACAAAACAATATAAGAAAAGAAAGGAAAATGAAATGACCGGCTGGAAGCAAAGACTTGCTCCCAGCGAATATGCGTCAAGGCTGCCGGTGGTGCCATGGATGGGCAGTGGAGCTGACTCTCTCGAGATCTAGCATTGGTCGAAGGCTCCGATCGTCACTCGAAATGGATGAAGGAGGTGAAGAACTCTCAAACTTCTTCTCACGCATTTGTCTGGATCACAAGGATCCACCCTAGGCGAACCTCAAGCGAAAACCTTGGATAACTTGAATTTCTGCTCATCGGCTTCTATTTATAGAGCTTGGATTGCCGACAGCATTAATGGACTACTCTGAGTCTAACATTTAGGGCGTTAGTCCTTTTCTGAACCTCTGCCGCTAACGGCGTGGTAGGTGAAATGTCAACATCATCTTTTGATTTTCTCAAGGTAGATGCGTTGATGCATTCATTCCACCAACCTTGCGTTGATCCCATTAGTATGCGTTATCGCATAGCTGCAATCATTCAATGGCCGCATTTGCTTAATACCGCAAATCTACACCATGACCGCAATCGTTTAACGAGCGCAACTCTCATGCGATGGACGCATACGACTGATTACCGCAACATCCATGCATTGATCGACGCGTTCGCCTTTGCGATGGAGTGTTTCTCCGCATGCGGTCGTTTATGCGATGGTCCGGTTTCTGCGTTTGCTTCCACTTCCTGTATTAGCTACAAAAATAGAACATTGAATGCATAATAACGCATAATAACGGGTTAGCCGAGATTCATCATGCTGATCGATGCAAACTCATTTTCTCATGAATTACTAGCACAATTGCTGCATACTCTACTTAACAACCTTCATAATTCTAAGTAAAAGGCCTAAGATGACATGCATTTCTGCATGTCATCACACCCCTAAACTTAAAATCATGCTTGTCCTCAAGCATGCGTTATACTCAAGAAATTCTAACTTACCTTCATGCATTCCTTTGCGATGACCAGCTTCTCAGAATATAATTTACACACACCTCTGACCATCACCACAATGCTCTCCTCCACTTTGGCTGCTTCTTCAAAAATATTTTTTCTAAGTTTAAATCTGGCAAGCCTTTGCTCAAAAACTTTTTATTCATTCACTGCAATTTTGCGTTTAGATTTTGAGAATGCGTTCGTCAAAATAATTCAAACTTTGCAATGACTTATTCAAATGCGGTGTTGAACCTGGTTACGCCCTTCGTTTTGGCTTACCCCCACATGTGTCATGCGGGCATCCAACTTCGGTTGCGTTCCATATTCAACTAAACTCTTGTCTTGCTTAATTTGGCTTGTGCCGGAGAAAGGAGTTATGCTTATGTGCTGATCCTGGTGACTTGCCTTCGTTTTGGCTTGCCCCCACGTGTGTCATGCGGACATCCAACTTCGAGCAAGTGCCTTTCACAGCTTAACTCTTATGAACATGGGTTTCCCCATTGCATTGACAGTGGAGTTATTATTCTAAAAAATCGTTTCATTTTTTTTCAGATGATCACAATATAATGAACGCAATTCTCCGAGACTGCTGCCACCTCCAAACTCAGAGGTTGGCAACGTTCTCACCGCAAAGCTAAAAAAAAATTACAAGAATGCGGTAATAAATGTTTGAATAAAGGTTTGCACAAAATAAAACTTAAGACTTTCAAAATTTGAAGAAGCTAATAAAAGTAAAGAATGCCTTGCGTTGATTAGTAGAAGATGCGGCGAACTATATGTATCATTATAGAAACATCGCAAAACAACACAATCGGGAAAGAAAGAATTTCAAAAGGATAAGGCATACAAGACAACAGGAAAAGACCTTAGGCGGAACAACACATGCGCTAATGCATTGGAATTCACGCGATTGAAGCCATGCATTGAAGGATGAAAGGAATTCTTTCGTTGAGCTACGAACCGAGGAGACTTATTGTTGCACCTACAAGAGCAAACGTACCACAACCAAGGAAGTAGCCATATATCCAAAATAACCTATACTAAGAAAGCAAGGTAAAGATGGAGTAGAAAACATCCCAGGAAAAATAGGAGTGTTGTCACTGCAAGGAGTCTTTCATGCAGGAGATCACTCTCAACTGCTCGGGTCAAGTTGCCTTGATGATTGGAACTTCTGGCAATTATTAGGCGCATGCGGCTGTCATGTGCTTATAATTACCTTCAGCTCTTTTGCGACTGATTGCCCTTCTATGGCTTTCAGCCCATCGACTACACTTCAATATTGTTTGCAACCTGGTCGCACAAGCTGCAATATTCCCAAGATAAAAAGTTTGCTCGCAGAGACACAAAACTTAACAAACATTTAGCTACCAAGTCCCCGACAACAGCGCCAAAAACTTGGTGACAGTAAATTAGAAGTCAAATTTACTCAACAACTAAAATCCTTTGGACGTGGTATGCGATGCATGTTCTTAAGATATGCGTTGTTAGTCATGCGATGGTCATGCATTGGAATGAATATGCGCCAACAAATGTATGCGATGACCATGCATCCTGTCACAAGTTTTCTTGCGCTCACGCCAAGTATAACGTGAACGCAAGTTTCTCGGGTAATCCGAAGTCGAACACAGGGACTTGTAGCTATATGTGTGCGGTAATGTGCATGCGGCAGCTTAAATAAAAGAATGGAAAGGAGGTTGCTAAGTTAACCCTACTCTTACTCCTATCTAATAGACAACGCAATGAGAATATGCATGAGAGGTAGAGACACGACAATTCTTGACATGAAATAAATGAATGGGAAAATAGATAAAATGCGGAGATGTTTTCATTGCAATACTTAAGAGTGATCACAAGGGCAACCTTAGTCAACTCAAGCCATGTGATCATGCAACCCACATACAATAGTAAACCACCTCTAGGTGCGAATGCTACGGCTTCTAATGCTAGAATGCATGCGATATATGTGCTAAGTCTATAGGGCCTACACATAAGCCTCTATTCCTATTTATGCGATGACAAAATGACATCCACACAAATATGCGACCATATAACATCATTCCTATTCCTAGGATGTGAAACCCTGAGTCCATTTTCCCTTTTACAGCAGAAAATAAAAGAAATTAACTAAAAAGGATTAAATCCTAAGACAAGAGTAGGAAGATCTCAGAGTGATAGAATCTAAATACTTTGGAAATAAGCCATAACTAGTGAAGATTAAGTATAACCATTCGATGGAAATACTAAGTATTGGTCTATTCGTTGATGTAGTGCCATGCGATGGCCATAAAGTTTTGAGAGGGTACTTGGGCATGGAGAGAGGTTGAAGTAGGGTCAAGAATAACGCATGCGGCAGCCACTGCTTTTGGAGGTCAGATCAATGTATAGGGTGCGATGGCTACGTTGGATGCGTTGGACACAATGGAATGCGTCCATGCGACCGAAGGCATGCAGTTGAAGGAGATGCATTGGTAGGTTGCAGTGGTGCGAGGGCATAAGATGACGTGGTGCAAGGCTTGCGCTGGTGGATGGCTTGCTGTGATAGAGAGACGTGGCGATGGAGGCGGATGCGATGGTCGTGTTGGATGCGATAGATGCGTTGGACACAAGAGTATGCAGCCGATAGTATGCGTTGATGTCATGCGACCGTGCTATGCATTGATGTCATGCGACTGTGCTATGCGTTGATGACATGCGTGCGGTGCTATGCATTGATGGCATGTGACGGAGCTATGCGTTGGTAGTATACGATGGCATGCACGATGGATACGTTGGATGCGATGGCTTTGCTGAGGTATAAGCCATGCGATGGAATGAGCTAGGGTGGACACATGGTGGCTTGCCCTTGTGTTGTTAAGGCTTGCGGTGACAAAGTAAATGGATTGGGTTGCATTGTAGGAGATGCGATGGTGTTGAGTTGAGAACCATTCTCATGAGCTGAACGCAAAGTTGCGGAGAATGAATAAAAAGTTTGTGAGCAAGGGCTTGCCAAATTTCAACTTAGAAAAGATTTCTTTGAAGAAGCAACCAAAGTAGAGGAGAGCATTGCAGCCATGGTTAGAGGTACGAGTTAATTATATTCTAAAAAGCTAGTCATCGCAAGGGAACACCGAAAGGTGAGTTAAGAATTTCTTGAGTGTAATGCATGCTTGAGAACAAGCATGATTCTAAGTTTAAGGGGTGATAACTAGCAGAAATGCCAGTTATTATAAGCCTTTTATTTAGAATTATGAGGGCTAACAGGTAGAAAACGCAGTGATAATACTTAGAATTTGTGAAAATTTGAGTTTTGTGTCGATAAGCACCTAAAACCTCACTGATCCAATATTATGCGTTATTCCGTGCCAAAGTGTCTATTTTTGTAGCTATTGTAGGAACCAAACGCATGCGTGAAGCCAGGTGACCGCAAAAGACGAACGTAGACGACAACCCCATGTGTCCAACGCATGGAATTTGTAGTAATCGCATGTGTCCAACACATGGAGAATGCGGTGAACAAAGAGATTGCCGCCACGGATTGACAGCCATAATAGAAGATCGCAAGATAGGTAGAACGCGTTGACAACTTCAGCTAAATTTAGCTCGGACGCATACCTTGGGAGTATCAACAAGATAAGGCGATGTGACAATGCCCATACTGCGACAAAAGCAACAGTGAGCCATAACTTCATCATATAGTTGTCGGCGTCCAAATTCTATAAATAGCCCTTGAGACCTTCATTTTGAGACATCCAAGCTTCTGCCTCAAGGCAGAGGTTTGTAATCACAGATGAGAGCTTGAAAGAGATTTCCAGTGAGAATTCTTCATCTTCACAACCCAGACCGAGTGATGATCGGAGCATTAGCCAAAGATAGAGCTCGAGAGAGACAACTCCACCATTCAACCATGGCACCACTGGTAGCCTTGACGCAGAGTCCTTCATCTCCTTTCTAATCTCTGTATTGTATTACATTTAAGCTTGAGATATTAAGATATTTTGTGATCAATGCAAATCTTAACTTCTTCATTGTCGTCTTCTTCATCATCTTCATCTCTATCATGGTTTATCTTCAGTGTTTATTTATCAAAGTCAATCGCATGCTTAATCGTCTAGCCTAGAGATAGGACGCATGTAGCAACCCACCAAGAGGTGTGTGTTGTGCTAGTAAAAGTGAGTTAATACTCTTTGCTAGGTTAAAGGTTGTGGCAATGCCTGTCTATGGGATGTTGCATTGCTTGTCTATAAGTTAAGTAGCCGTGTCTAACTGCCTGAGAAGGTAAGAGATGGAACACACTAAGCAAGGTTCGCATTGTTACTAGAGATAGGCACAATCTTATGCTCAACGCAACGATGCACTCTAGAGATATAGTCATGTGGCTGACCACCGAGAGGTGTGATGCGTTAGTGCAACAAGTTGGGATTACTCGGGCGATTTAAGATAGTAAACATTACTATGCGTTAATGGTTGTTGTGTTTCTACCTATTCTCATTACAAGTTTTCTATTGCTCAATCTGTTTAGTTAGGAGTAAGAGTAGTGTGTAAATCATTTAAAACCTTCTTTGCTTTATTTTTATTCTTCTTTATTGCCTCAAACGCATCACTTCACAAATATTATTGAGTGACCAGTCCCCATGTTCGACCTTGGATAACCCGAGAAACTTGCATTTGTGTTATACTTGGCGCAAGCGTAAGAAAACTTGTGATAGGAACACGTGGTCATTGCATGCTAAGATTAATAGATCATCATTCTGACGCATAACCTCAGACGCATAGGAGAAAATGCATCACTTATGTCTAACGCATGATTTCATGTTCAAACCCATCCATCCTTAAATGATAAAAACAAAACAAAACAAAACGCATTCCTAAATTATCCCAACAAGTTTTTGTCGCCGTTGCCGGGGACTTGACAACTAATCTTTTGTGAAGTTTTTGTGTTTTTGCAGGCACCCTTTCAATCTTAGGCATATTATAGATTGTGCGACCAAGCTGCAAACAATATTTGAAGTATAGGCGATGCGTCGAAAGTTAAATATTGACCCCGAGATAAAAAGGCTATCTGTCGCATGAGCTGGAAGCAGTCCTAGACGCATGTCAACCATCATGCATCCAACAATTGCTGGAAACTCCAATGGTCAGGGCAAGCCCTTAACCCAAGTAGTTGAGAGCCATCTCTTGTATGGGAGAATCCTTGCGGTGACAACACTCCAATTTCTCCAGGGACGTCTTTTACTCTATCTTTTACATTACTTTCCTAGTTTAGTTTATTATTTTTATTTATTATTATTTTGGATATACGGCTGCTTCTTTGGTTGTGGTGTGTTTGCTCCTTGTAGGTGTGATAATAACTCTCCTCGGTGCACAGTTACAATGGAAGAATTCTCCACATCCTTCAACGCATGGCTTCAATTTCATGAAATCCAACGCATTGTCGCATACGTTCTTCTACTTAAGGTTCTTATCTTGTTATCTTTTATGCATTATCCTTTTGGAATTCTTCTTGTCTGACTGCAGTTCTTTGCGATGCATCTATAATGGTACAAATAATTTACTGCATCCTCTAATTAGTATCGCAAGGCACCCCTTAATTTTAATAGCCTCTTCAAATTGTGAAAGTCTAAAGTTTTATTATGTGCAAACCTTTGCTCAAGCATTTGTTATCACATTCCTGTTGAGTTTGCTTTTAGCTTGCAGTGAGAACGCTACCACCCTCTAACTTTGGGGGGTGGCAACGGTCTCGGAGAATTCCGTTCATCACATTGCGGTCATTTCCTTAAAAAAAAAAAAACTTTTGAAAATAACAACTCCACTATCAACGCAATGGGGAAATCCATGTTGATAAGAGTTAAGTTGTGAAAGGCATTTACCTATAGTTAGATGTCCGCATGACACCCATTGGGGCAAGCGAAAATGAAGGTAAATCACTAGGATCGACGCATCAGCGCAACTCCTTTGTCTGGTGCAAGCCAAATTAAGCAAGACATGAGTTGAGTTGAATATGGAACGCAACCGAAGTTGGATGCCCACATGACACATGTGGGGGTAAGCCAAAACGAAGAGCGTAACCAGGTTCAATGCCGCATTCGAATAAGTAAATGCATAAGCTTGAATTGTTTTAAATGAATGCATTCTCATAATCTGAATGCAAAGTTGTGGAGAATGAATAAAAAGTTTTTGAGTAAGGGCTTGCCAAATTTCAGCTTAGAAAAGATCTTTTTGAAGAAGTAACCAAAGTAGAGGAGAGCATTGCAGTCATTGTTAAAGGTACGAGTTAATTATATTTTGAAAAGCTGGTCATCGCAAGGGAACGCCGAAAGGTGAGTTAAGAATTTATTGAGTGTAACGCATGCTTGAGGACAAGCATGATTCTAAGTTTGGGGAGGTGATAACTGGCAGAAATGCCAGTTATTATAAGCCTTTTATTTAGAATTATGAGGGCTAACAGGTAGAAAACACAGTGATAATACTTAGAATTTGTGAAAAATTGAGTTTTGTGTCGATAAGCACCTAAAACCTCATTGACCCAATATTATGCATTATTCCGTGCCAAAGTGTCTATTTTTGTAGCTATCGCAGGAATCAAACGCATGCGTTTGTAATAAGCAATCATAGACAAACGCATGCGTTGAAGCTAAGCGGCCGCAAAAGACGAACGCAGACGGAAACCCCATGCGTCCAACACATGGAAGTTGCAGTAATCGCATGCGTCCAACGCATGGAGAATGCAGTGAACAAATAGAGATTGCGGCTATGGATTGACAGCCATAATAGAAGATCACAAGATGGGTAGAACGTGTTGATAACTTCAACTAAATTCAGCTCGGACGCATACCTTAGAAGTATCAACAAGATAAGGCGATGTGACAATGCCCATACCGCAACAAAAGCAACAGTGAGCCATACCTTCATCATTACAGCTGTCGGATCCAAATTCTATAAATAGCCCTTGAGACCTTCATTTTGAGACATCCGAGGCAGAGATTTGTGATCACAGATGAGAGCTTGAAAGAGATTTCCAGTGAGAATTCTTCATCTCCATAACCCAGACCGAGTGATGATCGGAGCATTAGCCGGAGATAGAGCTTGAGAGAGACATCTCCACCATTCAAGCATGGCACCACTGGCAGCCTTGACGCAAAGTCCTTCATCTCTCTTCTAATCTCTGTATTGTATTACATTTTAGCTTGAGATATTAAGATGTTTTGTGATGAATGCAAATCTTAACTCTTTCATTACCGTCTTCTTCATCATCTTCTTCTCTATCATGGTTTATCTTTAGTGTTTATTTATCAAAGTCAATCGCATGCTTAATCGTGTAGCCTAGAGATAGGACGCATGTAGCAACCCACCAAGAGGTGTGCATTGTGCGAGTAAAAGTGAGTTAATCCTCTTTGCCTAGTGAAAGGCTATGGAAACGCCTGTCTATGGGATGTTGCATTGCTTGTCTATAAGTTAAGTAGCTGCGTCTAACTGCCTGAGAAGGTAAGGGATGGAACGCACTAAGCAAGGTTCGCATTGTTCCTAGAGATAAGCACAATCTTATGCTCAACGCAACCATGAAATCTAGAGATATAGTTATGCGGCTGACCACCGAGAGGTATGATGCATTAGTGCAACAAGTTGGGATTACTCGGGCGTTTTAAGATAGTAAACATTACTATGTGTTAATGGTTGTTGTGTTTCTACCTATTCTCATTGCAAGTCTTCTATTGCTCAATCTGTTTAGTTAGGAGTAAGAGTAGTGTGTAAATTATTTAAAACCTTCTTCTCTTTATTTTTATTCTTATTTATCGCCTCAAACACATCACTTCACAAATATTATTGAGTGACAAGTCCTCGTGTTCGACCGTGGATTACCCGAGAAACTTGCGTTTGTTTTATACTTGGCGCAAGCGTAAAAAAACTTGTGATAGGAACGCGTGGTCATTGCATGCTAAGATTAACACATCATCATTCTAACGCATAACCTCAGACGCATGGGAGAAAACGCATCAATTATGTCTAACGCATGATTTCATGTTCAAACCCATCCATCCTTAAATGATAAAAACAAAACAAAACAAAACGCGTCCCTAAATTATCCTAACAGGACGCATATGAGGGATGAGCACATATGGAGGATGAACGCATATGGAGGACGTCATCCAGACATGTGGCTTGCTAGGAAAAAGTCTTAGGCCTTAAGGAAATGAGGTAGGAGCACGAGTAGACATGCAAAGTTAAGTCTCAAGCGTTGGCTATGGAGGAGAAAGACACTTAAGGTTGCATTGATGCAAGGGTTGCATTGATGGTGTGAGGTGAAGACACCTGAAGCAGGAGGTGGAAAAGGCTGGAAGTTGGCAGATGCTAAGGAAAACACTTGGATATGGCCAAGGGAGGAAATGTCGAGCAAAGGAGAGTGTTGAACGCCTATAAAAAGAGAGCATGCCTCATTGTGACCCACACATCAGTTAACTACTTAAAAACCACAAAGAGAGGGAAAAAAAAGAGATACTAAGGGAAGGGAAAGCAGTACTCGATCGGAGGTGCAAGCAAAGGCGCAAAGGGAGCAGAGCTATACGGACAGACATATAGGCTAACTTCAAACAGGAAGTTTTTCCAAACTACTCGAGAAAATCAAGTGATTTTTGGACCAAAAGTTTCTAAATTAAGTGTAGTTTCAGTGTGAGGGCTTCCTCAACAAAATTCTAAATTTAAGGCTATCAAAATCAAGGAAAATCGAAAGGTGCTCATTAATGAGGAGACAGTCGAGCTAGGAGGAATAAACTTGCGACTCGAAACTTTCGCTAAGGAATTTGAAGGCGAAACTTTAAGGGTCCAACAGTAGAACAAGGGAAACTGGGTGATCTACGAAGAAAGTTCTTAACAAATCACTGTGAGTGGTTTCTTCCTTTGTTCTCTTAAGCATATTGTGAATTGATATGTTGTAGGATATGTATGATGTTGGGATAGTCAGGGGGTCTAAGGACCTAGAACCTGAGCCCAGAATGAATCCTTACAGGATGGTCAGGGGACCGAGGAGTCTAGTGTCTGAGCCTATGGGACAGAGAAACCTTGAAATGGGATGGTCAGAGGGCCGACGGGTCTAGCTTCTGAGCTCGTGATAGGGAGAACTATGTGCACATAGGTTGTTGTCTTAGTTATTATATATTAACCTCTCGGTAGGTTGCTACATGCTTCATATCCCTAATCCACATGACTAAGTATACAATACCCAAGCAATCTCACTAAGTGTTGCTATGAAAGTAAAGATGCTAAGCAAAGAAGATGGAGATGGAGTCGAAGGACACAGATAAATGCATTGAAAATAAATTATATTCATTCCTTAATCACAAAATGTCAAACAATACAATATAAGAAAAGAAAGAAAAATGAAATGACCGGCTGGAAGCAAAGACTTGCTCCCAGCGGATGTGCGTCAAGGCTGCCGGTGGTGCCATGGATAGGTGGTAGAGCTGACTCTCTCGAGATCTAGCTTCACTCGAAGGCTCCGACCATCACTCGGAATGGATGAAGGAGGTGAAGAACTCTCAAACTTCTTCTCACGAATCTGTCTGGATCACAAGGATCCGCCCTAGGCGAACCTCAGGCGAAAACCTTGGATAACTTGAATTTCTGCTCATTGGCTTCTATTTATAGAGCTTAGATCGCCGACAACATTAATGGACTGCTCTGAGTCTGACATTCGGCGCGTTAGTCCTTTTCTGAACCTCTACCTCTAACGGCGTGGTAGGTGAAATGTCAACATCATCTTTTGATTTTCTCAAGGTAGATGCGTTGATGCATTCATTCCACCAACCTTGTGTTGATCCCATTAGTATGCATTATGTCGCTTAATATCGCAACTCTACACGATGACCGCAATCGCTTGACGAGCGTAACTCCCATGCAATGGATGCATACTGCTGATTACCGCAACATCCATGTGTTGATCGACACGTTCGCCTTTGCGATGGAGTGTTTCTCCACATGCAGTCATCTATGTGGTGGTCTAGTTTCCGTGTTTGTGTCCACTTCCTGTATTAGCTACAAAAATAGAACATTGAACGCATAATAACGAGTTAGCTGAGATTCATCATGCTGATCGACACAAACTCATTTTCTCATGAATTCCTAGCACAATTGCCACATATTCTGCTTAACAATCTTCATAATTCTAAGTAAAAGGCCTAAGATGACATGCATTTCTGCATGTCATTAGTAACCGATAACTCAAATAGTTGTTGGTTTTGTTTGTTGCGGTAATGAAATAAATAAATGTGGCAGAGTTCAAAAAGAGTTAATTAAATGGAAGATACGATGGGTATGCGGTGAACGGGTTGAGAAGGGTTTTGGCTAACACTTCCTAGGATGCATTCATGCTTTGCGATCATGCAACACACATACAATAGTAAACCATCTCTTAATGTGAATGCTATGACTTCTAATGCTAGAATGCATGCGATATATGCGATAAGTCTATAGGACCTACACATAAGCCTCTATTCTTATTTATGCGATGACAAAATAACACACAGACAAATAAGGCGACCACATAATATCATACCTATCTCTAGGATGCATGCGATGCAGGTTGTTTAATAACTTAATGTTATAAATAAGGCAACCATAATGTTATAAACTTAATGCTTTTGAACGCAATCTAACATATTTTATCAACGCAAACCCTCATTGTTTAATAACTTAGCAATGTAATAATGTGCATTTCTGCCCGTTATCAAGCAGCAATTTATTGATGACGCTATTAACAAAGTGGGAGCCTTCATCACTTATTATGGCACGTGGGGTGCCAAAACAAGTGAAGATATTTTTCCACAAGAATTTAGAGACTATCGCCGCATCGCTTGCGACACACAATACCGCTTCAACCTATTTGGAAATGTAATCGATGGCCAATTGAATGTATTTGTGACCACTTTATGGTGGAAATGGTCCTATGAAGTCTATGCCCAATACGTCGAATAGCTCCAATTCTAAGATAATGTTCATTGGCATCACATTCTTCCATGAAATGTTTCTCGTGCGTTGGCACCTGTCACATTTCATTGAATAGTCTCTTGCGTCCTTGAATAAAGTTGGCCAAAAATATCCACTTTGTAACAACTTTTCTGTTGTGCGTTGACCTCCAAAATGTCCACCATACGGCGAGTCATGGCATTGGGATAAGATGCGCTAGTGAGTAGTCTCTGGCACACATAGACACAAGATCTGCTCTGCCCCTCTCTTGTAAAGATTTGGCTCATCCCAATAATAGGATTTACATTCATGTCTAAGTCGCCTCTTTTGGTGGGCTATGTAGTTCTCAGAAAATTGTTCACAAACCAGATAATTGACCACATCTACGTACCATGGTACCTCTTTAATTTTGAATAGTTGCTCATCTGAGAAGGTTGCGTTCACCTTCAACTAGTTGCGGTCGACTTCCGGATTTTCTAATCTTGATAGGTGGTCTGCAACCTGGTTCTCTGTCCCCTTGCGATCAATGATTTCCATGTTGAATTCTTGAAGAAGGAGAACATCGAATCAATCTCGAATTTTCATCTTTCTTTGTCCTTAAATATTTGATTGTTGAGTGGTCGGTGTGAATGATCACATTGGATCCCAGCAAGTAAGCTATAAATTTCTTCAGTGCAAAGATCACCGCAAGAAGTTCTTTTTCAGTGGTAGTGTAATTTGTTTGGGCAGGGTTCAAGGTTCTACTCGCATATGCGATAGGGTGTAGTATTGTTTTCTTCATTTGCGCTAACACCGCCCCCATCGCATAACCGCTAGCATCGCACATCAGCTCAAATGGCTGTGTCCAGTTCAGTGCGATCAACACATGTGTGGTTATTAATGCATTCTTAAGTATCTCGAATGTGTTGAGGCATTGTTCATCAAAGTCAAACGTTCTTTCGGCCTCCAGTAACACACTCAATGGTCGAGCAATCTTCGAAAAGTCCTTCACAAAACGTTGATAAAATCCTGCATGTCCCAAGAAACTTCTGACAGCCTTCACATTTGCTGGAGGTGGGAGCTTTTCAATGGCCTCAATCTTCGCCTTATCCACCTTCAACCCATCCTTGGAGACTTTGTGCCTGAGCACAATACCTTCATTCACCATGAAGTGGCACTTCTTCTAATTCAGCATAAGATTTGTCTTTTCACATCTTCTCAGTATCTTTTCCAAATTGTTTAGACAGACTTCATATGTTTGCCCATACACCGAGAAGTTGTCCATAAAAATTTCCACTGAATCTTCAAGATACTCAGAGAAGATGGCCATCATGCACCTCTGGAACGTGCTCGGCGTATTGCATAATCCAAACGGCATGCGTCGAAAAGAAAACGTTCCATAGGGGCAGGTGAATGTGGTTTTCTCTTGTTCTTCAGAGCAATCATGATTTGGGTATAGCCCGCATACCTGTCAAGAAAGTAGAAGTAATCATTTCCTGCTAGTCAGTCTAGCATCTAGTCAATAAACGACAGGGGGAAATGATCCTTCTTCGTCGCCGCATTGAGTTTGTGGTAGTCCATGCAAATCCGCCAACCAGTGACGGTCCTTATTGGTATTAACTCATTATTTGCATTTGGGACTACCGTCATCCCTCCCTTCTTGGGCACACATTGCACTAGGCTGAGCCACGTGCTATCGGCGATTGGATAAATAAGGCCTGCGTCCAACCATTTGATTATCTCGTTTTTCACAACCTCTTTCATCGCAGGGTTTAGTCTGCTTTGAGGCTCGATAGACCCTTTTTGGTTTTCTTCGAGACGTATCCTGTGCATGCAATATGCGGGGCTGATTCCTCTTATGTCTGCTAGTGTCCATCCTATTGCTTTTATGTACTTCTTCAGGAGCTAAGCAACGCATTCTCTTGATCTTCTTGAAGCGCAGAGGAAATTATTACTAGTAGAGTTTCATTTTGCCCCAAGAAAACATACTTCAGGTGGCTTGGCATGGTTTTTAACTCCATGGTCGATGGTTGTTCCAAGGATGGTTTTTGTGCTTTTCTCTCTTCATTCAACTTCAGTTTTTCTTCTTTGGTTGTCGTTTCCATAATCGCATTGCAGGTTACTATGGATGCGGTCGCATCCTCTCTTTCATTCTCTTCTTCAGACTCTTCTTCTTCATTATAACTGGGTTCATTGTCGGAATCTATTAGGTCTTCTTCTTCCGGATACTTCATGGCTTTAATAATGTCAAACCTGAGCTTCTTTCCATTCACACCTAGCGTGATCTCTCCCTTATACACATCAATTTGAGCGCGACCAGTGGATAAAAATGGTCTTCCCAAAATGATGGGTGCATCCTTATCCGCTTCGTAGTCGAGAATGATGTAGTCTGCCGGTAAGATAAATTTGTCAATCGAGACCAGAACATCCTTCACCCTTCCCTCTAGAGGAACTAGGGACCTGTTCGCCAACTGGAGAGTCACCGTCATGGGTGCCAACTGCCCCACATTCAGCTGTTTGAAAATTGAAAGGGGCATTAAATTGATGTTGGCCCCGAGATCACAAAGCACTTGACCAATATATATTTCGCCAATTGAGCAGTGTGCCGTGAAACTTCTGGGGTCGTGCATTTTCGGTGGAATAATGGTGTTCAACTTTTGTGTTAGTGCCACTGTTGCGAACTTGCCTGTGCTACTCTTCTTTGTCACCATGTCCTTTAGAAACTTCGCATATTTTGGAATCTGTTCAATCGCTTCAGTGAAAGGGATGTTGATATGTAACTATTTCAGCATGTCCATGAAACGATAATACTGCACTTCATCATTTTCTTTTTCTTAAGTCTCTAAGGAAATGGTGGCAGCTGTATTTTCACAGTTCCCTGTTCCATAGGCTTAGAAGTGGATGCAACTTCTGGTTCCATCGTCTCATTTTCTTCTGGTTCCTGTTGTGTCAATGGGGTCTGGGGTTCCATCGCAACTAGATCAGTCCGACTTGTCTCCTTCTTCTCTTCTGCTACTATTTTTCTGCTTCGCAAAGTCACAACTTGACATTGCTTCTTTCCCGTGTTCCCCGAGTTGCGAGAGAGATCGGTTGAACTTGGCAACGCCCCTTACGGTCTACTTTTGAGCTCGCCCGCAATCTGTCCTATCTGAATTTCGAGATTGCGGATTGAAGTCGCCTGAATCTGGAGTACTGTTTCATTCTTCTCAATATATTACTTTAATAGGCTGTCCAGAGATGAAGATTACGACGCTTGTGAGCTACTAGCTTGATTTTGCAATTGACCGTTTATTCATGGGAAAAATTCTGGCAGCCCTTCTTTTTGCGCCATTGGTTGATAATTTTGTTGTTGATTTTTCCACGCGAAGTTAGGGTGCTTTCTCCACCCAGGGTTGTAAGTGTTGGAGAAAGGATTGTTCTTTACGAAGCATATAGACTGCGGATTCCTCGGACATTCTTCCATCGGATGGGCTTCTCCGCAAGTAGCACAACTTGCGCTCGTTTGATCGATTACGTTGACCTGCTCTCTATGCGTTCCTAGGCTAGTGATTGTGATGTCCTATATCAGATTCATCATCGCATTCATTTGATATTGTAGGGATGTGATGGCCCCATTGCTTGCGTCACCTTCTTTAATTGTAAGTCATTGATCACTTTCCCTCTAGTCTTTGTGATTCATTGAAATGAGATCAAGGATATTTTTAGCCTCATCATATGTTTTGTCAAACAGACCTCCCGCTGCTGCCGCATTGGCAGCCGTCTGCGATGTAGGGTTCAAACCGTTAGAAAAGATTTCCATTTGAAGACAATCAGGTAGCCCATTATGCGAATAATCTCGCACTAGCCTTTTAAACCTCGCCTAGGCATCACTGAGCGATTCGTCAATATCTTGTTCAAAATTTGTAATCAACTTCCTCCTTCTTGCGTTCTCTGTCGGGGGGAAGTACTTCTTCATGAACCTCTCTACTACTTGTTCCCAAGACGTTATCTCCCTTGGTTCGAGAGAATAAGCCCATTTCCTTGCTTGGTCGCACAGTGAAAATGGGAATAACGTTAGTCGAACCTCTTCAGCTGAGATGTTTGGGAACACAAAAGTGTTGTAGATTTCAATAAAACTCTGGAGATGGGCATGTGGATCCTCGCCACGCCTTCCACCAAACTCTCCGGCCGTTTGAATCATCTACAGCATAACCGGTTTTATCTCAAACCTCAATCCGTCCAGAGCTGGCCTCATGATTCTTGGGGAGAAATCATAGAGGTTGGGCGATGCATAGTCCACGATGGGTCTATTGCGGTCATTAGCCAAGAGAATGGGTTTTGCCATGATATTATTTGCGTTTGGTGCTCTGTCTTCTGGTTGCTTCGCCATGTTGGGATTTCACTCATGCACAAAATAAGTAAATTAGCTGCTTTTATGTGATGTTGCCATGATCGTCGCATACCCACATTGTTTTACATCTTTATGCTGTAATAACGTGCATTTCTACCTGTTATCATCCATCAATTATAAAAGTGATATACTTTTATCATTGATAGTCAATGACAGTATTCTATCAATGTCTATTGGTGATAGAATATGCTTAGGAATTGTATTTATTGTTAACTTCTTTAAATCGGTTTATCACTGATAGTCTTTGATAGTTTTCTATAAATGACATCAGATTCTATCAATAATGTAAAAAATACAACTATCAAACTATTATGTTAAAGTCAATTTCTTGTCACCTCCTTGTTTTGTTTTAGTTTGTCTTATTTGCAACTTTAAAAAAAAAATTAGAAGATACATTGTTATTAAGATAGCAACAAGAATCTAGCACTGATAGACAGTGATAGAAGCTTATAATTGTCTAATAGTAATAAAAAGTTATAATAGATGGAAGAAACAAGCCAACGTGGGTTTTCTTGAAGCATAGGCTTTTTGGATTGCATGGATTGGAGCAAATTTTTGCTATATTTATAGGGGTTTCGACATAAAAGGCATTAAAATAGGGGCTATATTATATTAATATGTTGAACATTTCATTATATATATATATATAGGACCAAGGCTTAAATTGTAAATAGCCACTGACATTAGTGGAAAAACAAAATCCAATAGGCCTTTTTTGTAAAAAATTAAATGTTAAGTTATTATTGTAATATTGCCCCTATCTTAATGCCTTTTATGTCGAAGCCCCTCGTACTCTCTTCTCTTTACCACGCCATAGTTCAATGAAGTGTGAATGGGCACGGAGAAGGAAAGGTCAAACACCCAGGCCTAACGGGAATGAGCAAGGGACTCAATTCCAAGATGAGGTGCTCCAAGCACCCCCATTTAGAAAGAGGGTCGAAGGTTTGGGCCTGTAGCTTTCCCCGTCTGCCCTTCATCATGTGGTGCTTGTGTGGGGTGTTCTACTAGAAATCGGGCTTGAAGCTTTCGTCTTACCAACAAGCTGACAGCTAATGGTTGTTGGTCACAACTACTACCAAAAAGCTCCAATGAAGATGAATATTTCACATGGAGGAGTGTGCATCTTTATGTTGGGTGTTCTTCTATCGTTCACCCTATGGCCCACACCTCCTATTTGTTCAGGGCGGGCAACATGAACTCTGACTCGATCCGGGTATTCAATCCCGCTGCTTAGTTAAAAAAAAAGTAGGTTGATGGGCAAGAACTCTCCTCTGTAAGTCTCCACCATACAAGCCTTCACACCCATCAATGTTTCTTCTTTAAAAAAGAAAAATCATTGACTCCTCTGCTTCCCATTTCTTCCTTCTTCCTCTCTTTTCTCCTTCCTCCTCCATCTCTTTTCTCCTTCCAATGATTTCACACCCCCCTACTACGGTCGTTTGCCCGTCGGATATGGCCGACCGCTTCTGTCGTCGTTCACCAGCCTTCCATTCTATCGCCGTTCGCCTGTTGGATTCGATCATCGACTTCTGTACACCACCAACTGTAGGTCATTAAGGTAAGCAGCTAGTCGTCTTCTCGTTGACTCTCTCTCATTTGCGATTTGCTTCTTTTGTTCGTGTCGCACAACAAAATCCTGTAGCCTATACAGACCTATGGCGACCATGGCTGAAGAAGAATAATAGATGAAGATGAGGAGTTATGTGTTATAAACCCCCATATGAAGATGGAGAGATAAAGATGGACTTTGTTCGTGCCACCTATACAAATCTACTGCACCAAGATCAAGGAGAACTTTTCTTTTCTTTTCTTTTTTTTAAATCCTAAATACATATATTATAAACCCCCAAGAGAATATGTATTTCTTTATTTGATATATGTGAATTATATACTGTTGTATATATCGTTGTTTATTCACTACTACAGAAATTGGATTACTTGACGTTTTTCCAATGTCAAGTAGAGGGTATACTTAATGCTAATAAAAGCGTCATCTATTCGACTGTCAAGTATAATGTCATAACTTGATACTGTAAAAACCTCAAGAGAAATAATTCTTGACACAATTTCCATATCAAGAAATATAATACACTTGACACTAATGACATGTCAAGTGTATTGATTCTTGACGCCTATTATTGTGATTCTCTTGACATTTTTTATTTTTCAAATATATTTTTATCTTGACACGAAATAATGGTTAAGTAATCTAATTCTTGACACATTTCCAATGTCATCTATGCATTTTTTCCCCAAATTAAACATTCAAATTTAATTTCCATTTCTCATTTCCTGCATTACATTCGTTCCAATAAGACAATTTCATCAACTAAACAGTTGCACATATATTTCATCAATTGAGAATACTAAAATAAACAATTCCATTCTTCTATTACTCATGTCTATATGAACGATTCCAAAATTTACAAGACGAATCGTACAACAGTATATACTCTATCAACCCACCCCAATATATGATCATTCCAAAATTGTAAGATCAATCTATATGTGCTATGTATTCTAAAAATCACAAGACTAAAATTCTATCCTCCACCAACATTTCTTTGAAGTATATAACCTATAATGGCTGAACAAAATATTTACACAAAAAATGTTTTGGGCATTCCCATGTAGCCACATACACAATTTATAGGAAGTCCATAAGATATAGCGACCTAAATATTCAGCCCATTCCACATGTACTTCATTGAATTCAAGTTGCGAGTACGAGCTCCTCATATCAATCTATAAAACATAGAAAGTCAGATATACATATTTATTTACTATTTACACTATCTATAATGTTACAATATATATAAGTAGTTTAAATATATACCGCATCTGTTATAATATTCTTCTCTTTAGTCATGAATTCTTGCATATATCTCATAACGTAATACCCACATTCGACAGTTCCCACTTGTAAATGACACTACAATACAAAGCCAATAATTAATACACATATCATACAGATGCATTAAATAAACATCATTCGAATACCACTTCAAAACTACAACAAAGTAATCCAACCTACGAAAAGTTCAATAATAATGGTTACAAAACGCAAATTCCAGCAACTATGTAACAATTCCAAAAGAGTTTCAAGGCCTCAATACCTATCAAAACGTCCAAACATCGTTAACTTTTCTTTCAATCACTTGAAATCTTTGAATTGAACATCAAAAATTGAAAATAACTCAATTGTTTGACCAATACTTTAATGGGTAACAAAGAACTATTAATACTAGCCTCCAAACTTACCAAAACCTTGCAAAGATCGGTCTCAAACCTATTGGGCAGCAACTCAACTCTTTCTAACACTTCAAAAATCATAGAACACAAATCAAAAATCACTTTTAACTTTTAAGCCCAAATCCAACAGACCAATCATTACAAACTTACCAACACGACTTACCTAAAAATTGGGCTAAAATCCAAATCCGCTTTATCTCTAACCTATGTATAAGTCACAATTAAAGCTCACATAACCAATTTCTATCAATAACAATCAACCAAAAAGGGTTTCAAAACCTTCGTACTCACTAAAATCCTTCAAAACAACTTCAAATCTGCTGGAAAATGACTTATGACACACCAAAACAACCTTCGACCCACTGGACAGTATCTCAAAACCTTCAAACATCCAAATCTAGTATCCAACCATAATGGGTAAATTAAAATCCAAACCAATATCAAGTGGGTAACCAAAATTAACCAAAGAAAACAAAAAAAAAAATCATGAATCTCTTTACCCACTAGATCCCCCACCGATCGTGGAGTTCTCGATGGCGGCGACTAGCGAAACCAAGCGGGACAATGGTTGGATGTCGGATCTAGGGCATTTAACTTTAAAATAATAATTTTGGCAGGAGGGAAACCAAATTTGATAGGGAAATGAAAATGGGGGAGGGAGGGGGAAAAAAAGATTATTTTTATATTTTATTTGATACGAAAAATATGTCAAGTAAAAGCTTCTTATACTTGACACGAAAAACGTGTCAAGTAATGGATCGCATGAAAATATCCGAAATATTCCGTCAATCTCCGCTTTTTTAACTCTTTTACTTGACATTTTCTTTTCTAAAATGTCATTACGTGACTTTTTTTCAAAGAAACGTCTAGTAATTAAAAACTACAAGTATCAAGTAATGTAGATTTTGTAGTAATGATTTGATATATACTGTGATTTATGTTAAATTAAGTCAATATGTGATTTATATACTTTGGGATAACTTATAAAGAAATTTGATTAAACAATATATACTCTTAAGTTTGTATATTGTAATATCTACTAATCTTAATTTTGTATATGTTCCAAGGTATATTGACAATATTTCAAGTTATTTGTAAGAATATAAAAATTAATTGAGATTTTTTTTATTTAAATTTTATATATTGTGATATATACAAATTTTGATGTATTGGAATTTCTGATTACTTAAATAGATATATATAATGTGAATGAAATTTTTGATATATATTGCGATCTATGTCTAACATTAAGCCAATATTATTTATATATCATGGTATATTTCATATATTAGATTGTACAATCATTAATATCAAACATTGAATCAATCTCTAATTTATATATTGCGGTATATTTCATATATTGATTAGAATATTTTCAAATACCTAACAAAAATGTTTTGAGGTATATTTCAAATATCCATGAATCCGTTAAAAAAAAAAAACATGAAACCAACGAAGTATAGAAAATAAAATTCCATTAAATGAATTTTCTCTCTCCAATTAAATTAAATAAATGAAAAAATCTCAACAAATAAATGCATTTTCTCTCTCCATTCGAAAATATGAAAAAAAAAAAATCTTATTAAATGCATCTTTCCTCTCCATAATAAATGCAGTTTTCCTCTCCATCATTTAGAAAGTTTCGAAAATAGGTAAATATATATAAAATCCAGAATAAAAATAATAAAAAATGGTAAATTTATCCAAAAATAATACTACAATCCCTTCTTGAAAAAATTTTACTTTAAATAGATTTTTGGAGTATGTGGCCTAAAAAAGATGTTTTATGTAAAAATCTAATTTGTTTTGGACTTTGCTATATTACATTTTGCAATATAGGCAAAAAAATCCTAAAATCTTAAAAACATAACAAAATAATATTTTTTATAAAAAAAATCCAAATTAGCAAAAGACTAAAATACCCTTACACAACAAATGCTGACACCAAATTCTAAAATTCTCAAATAAAATTCAATTTCCAACAACTTTAATTCTGAAAATAATGAGTAAGTTGTGTAATGAAAATAAATTAATAAATAAGTAACCATGCTCTTTGAAAAATAAGACATAAAAAAAGTGCAAATACATCTTCATGAGAAATATTTGTTCATGAAACCCTAAAGAAGCAAAGAACGTAAAAATACCACCCTAACAATTAAATCATAATATACACTTTATTAGCAAGAGCTACATCACCAGAAATCACAGGTTAGCCTTCCACCTCCAATCTCGTTTCACAGACATTTTAGGAATATTCTTGTTATAGCTAGAGACACTCTCATTTTCCCATATTTTCATGCTAGAGACCTCCACCACATTCTCGTTTTAGAACTCCAAGCGATCAGTCCAACAAATTCAGAAGTACGATCCATGATGGGAAAAAAACTCATTCACATAGCTGGCAAACAAAGAGAAAAAAACTTAATCGATTTACAAAGTTGAATAACAACGTTGGTTTCACTGACTATATTTTTTATGTTTTCTATTCATATTTTATGGCATCCAAATGTGGATATTTTAAATTTAGATTTCAAATTTTCGTAAAAGGAGAAAATGAGGGATCTAAGACTACATTTTAAGTTGTTTGGTTGGATGTTTGTCTTTCGTGTTATCAGGATGGCTTGGCGTTCATCATATTTTTTCTTAGAATGTTGTTACTGTTGTGAAGTTATTGTGACTTATTTTAATTCACTTGAATTCTTGTAGATTGCTTGGGGCTAGGAGTATAGCCTATGGAGTAAGAGTATTTGGATGGTCAGTACTTTTAGTTCCTCGTCATAGTGTTGCGAGTTATTTTTTTCATTCGACATAGGCCAAGGTCCTTGGTTTGGTTATCGATTGGTGATGGGCAACGTTATTTGGTTTAGTTTGACCTTGGCTAGAAGGGGCCCTATTCCCCCAACGATTTTCTATTGTGGTTATTTTGGATGTAGATAGCTTTCTTCATGCAAAGTGAAGTGTGTGACTCCTTGTGCCTTGATGAGACTTGAGACTGACTTTCTAATTCTAAAGAACTAGTGGATCTCTTCTCGTTCATTCGATTTTGGCATAGAGGTTAGTTGAGAGGTTAGTGTAACATGGCTCCCTTATCATTCTAATGTGTTTTCAATCGCTAGTGCTTGGGAGTAGTTACACCCTAAACATCATGGGATGCCTTGGCTAGCCTCTTTTGGTTTGGAGGTAATATTTTCTATCATTCATTCATTTCAAGTCTTGTTATTTGAAATCAGTTACGGATGTGAGATCGTACATGTAAATGGTGTTTTGATATCTTTAATGACTTAGTGTTTGTGTACTAGTAGAGTTGAGTCTAAAAATCATTTTTTTTTATCGTCTTTTTAGTAAGGCTATTCAGGGACATGCTTTTGTGGAGTATGTTCCATAAGATCTCACATTGGCATACTAAGTTGAATTGGATTTAGATAGGTATTACATCCATATCCAATGCTTTAAACATAAGTTTGTCCTTGGTGTAATAATATCACAACTTCTAATGTACAAATTATTGGGGTTGATGCTCTAAATCTCGTGGGTCATGTAATTTATAATTGTAATGTACAAATAATTTATTTATTTAACAAAATAGTAGATGTTTTATTCGACATTTAGTAGTATTAACTCACACACCAATAAACCAACATCTAAGGTTATCATCTATAGCTTAAACATATTTGTAGAGACATACGAGTGGATCATGTTTAAGTGATAACCTAAATGGTCTGTAGTAGATGGATAAGGTTGAGTACCTTATCCTAGTGATACTACGAATATGACGCACTTTGTAGATGTTACAATTATTGTAAAGCGCTACAAATGATTTGATCCTGATCATTCATGTGGAGACATGTGAGCAAGGGTATTCTATACATAGAAGTTTGTATAAGACCATACCACGAAATGACTAATCTCATTATATAACACCGTTCATAATTGAGACTTGCATTCACCAAGATAACCATAGGTGACATGACCTGAATCCTGAGTGAGTTGTGAACGCCTGCCTATGAAGGTCGTCCTTTGATTTGTATGGGTGAGAGTGACCAGATCCCATACTCAATAAGCCTACCATATTGGGGATTCGTCTGATTGGGGAGTTGGGAACACAACTATACAAGACGAAATTCATTCCTTCCTTGATGTCGGGGTAAGTAGATAAATTGCTCCAACAGCTGATTTCGAGGCTTGAATAATGTAGCGCCACACTCTCTCTTGGTCCGAGGGGTTTGGTTATAGTTGGACTATGACGTATTGTTCATCAGAGGGATTAATGGTACTTAAGAAGTTAGATGTAACTACAGAGGCGTAATTTTGGCTCAGCTATACTTACGAGCAATTTGTGAAGGGTCATCGCGTTGTTTACTAGTTATATCCAATGGACACAGAAATATATCTATAATGAGAAGAGTACAATTGTCAGTCTTTAGTGAAGTGACTGACAGTTAATGATTGTTCAATAATTTAATTAAAAGAGTTTAATTAATTATTCAAATACTATTGGAGCTTCAATCTACATGTCTATAAGGTCCCTTCTGTAGCTCAACAGATATTTCTGAGAATCAATTTTGGATTAATTTGAATTGTTCAAATTAATTAAGGAATTAATTATATGTGATATAATAATTTAACTTAATTATATATGATATAATTAATATAATGTATTTGATACATTATAATATAAAGTTTATTTGAGAGAAAATAAATATTTGAATATGATTCAAATATTAATTATGTGAATTGTATTCATATAATTAAACATAGTATAAATGTAATTTATATTAAATACCACAAATGATTGAGAGAATTAAAACTATAGGATATATTTTATTTTATACAATATAAAACTATAGGTTATATGTCATATATGATATAACATATACATATAATAAAGTAGTTATTATATATATATATATATATATATAATTATTATTTAAATTAAAAATTATTTTTAATTTAACTTTTTTTTTTCAAAATTAAATGGAGGGAAATAACTTCCCTCCCCTTAATTCTCTTTCGGAGAAACGTGGTGATGTGGGAAGTGGTTACGAGAGGTGAGATCTTCTTCTTCTTCCTCTTTACAGTTTTTTTTTTTTTTTTTTTTACAAAGTAATTGTTTAGATTTACCCAAAAGTAACATTTATTTTGGATAGTTAAACAATTTTGACTAATGTTCATTATACACTTTAATAAACCTAAATCAATAATTGCATGCTAAACCTAAATCAATAATTACATGCTTGTAGCAAATATATCTAATCCACCTTTCCAGGTCAGTTCCCAGGTAGGAGTATTCTGTTTTTGTCAGCTTAAATGCCCCAACCTAGACAGAACCAGCCTTAGACAAAAAGTCCCTTATAGATATATTTGCTACAAATTTAATCTTTTAGTTAACACCAATTTAATTCTATTAAACTTATTAAAAGATTAAACTGTTGGGATTAATGCCTTAAATCTCGTGGGTCCTGTAGTTTGTAATTGTAATGTACAAACATTTTATTTATCTAATAAAATATGAGATGTTTTATTCGATATTTAGTAGCATTAACCCACAAATCAATAAACTAACATCCAAGATTATCTTTTGTGGCTTAAACATGTATGTAGGACCATACAGGTGGATCATGTTTGAGTGATAACCAAATGTTCTGTAATAGATGGATAAGGTCGGGTACATTATCCTAGTGACACTATGAATACGAACTGCTATTACAATTGTTGTAAAGTGCTACAAATGATCTGATCCCCATCATTCATATAGAGACATGTAAGTAGGGGTATTCTATACAAAGGAGTTTGTATAAGACCGGACCACGAAATAAATAGTCTCATTATATAATACCGTTCATAATAGAGACTTACATTTCACCAAGATGATCATAGGTGACATGATCTGAATCTTGAGTGTGTTGTGAACTCCTGCCTATGAAAAAGGTCATTTCATTTGTATGGGTGAGAGTGGTCAGATCTTGACTCAATAAGTCTACCATTTTAGAGATTCGTCTGAGTACGGAACTGGGAACACAACTATACAAGATGAAATTCACCCCTTCCCTAACATCTGGGTAAGTAGATAAATTTCTCCCTTAAGGGTTGATTCCGAAACTTAAACAATGTGGTATCACACCCTGTCTTGGCCCGAGAGGGGTTTGATCATAGTTCGACTATGACTTATTGTTCATTAGAGAGATCAATGGTACTTAAGGAGTTAGATGTAACTACAAGGAAAAAAATGGTAAATTTGGCCTAGCTGTACTTACGAGCAATTTTTGAAGGGTCATCGCACTGTTAACTGGTTATATCCAATGGACACATAAATATATCTGTAGTACAAAAAGTGCAGCTGCTCGTCTTTAGTGGAATGACCGAAAATTAATGGATGTCGAATAATTTAATTAATGGAGTTTAATTAATTATTCAAGTACTATTGAAACTTCAATCTACAGGTCCATAAGGTCCCCTCTATAGCTCAACAAGGGTTATTAAGAATTAATTTTGAATTAATTTGAATTGTTCAAATTAATTGAGGGAATTAATTGTATATGATATAATTAATATAATATATTTAATATATTATAAACTTTAATTGAGAGGAAATAAATATTTGAATATGATTCAAATATTAATTATATGAATGAGATTCACATAATTAAATTTAGTATAAATGTGATTTATATTAAATATCATACACGTATGAGAGAAATAAAACTAGAGGTTATATTGTATTTGATACAATATAAACCAAATACAATATAAACTATAGGTTATGTGTTATATTTGATATAACATATAGTTTAACATATATTATATGATGGTGGTTATCATAAATATGTGTGTGTGATTAAATAATTTATTAAATAAATTGTTATTTATTAAATTATTTTTTTAAGAAATTAGTTTGGAAAGGAGTTGTAACTCCCTCCCCCTCTTTTCTCTTTAATTGCAGTACGTGTAGGATGGTTATTTGATTATTCAAAATGATCATCTTCGTCACAGAATCTCCCAAGTGATGGTTCTTTGGGATTTTCTTAATTCTCACATGAGGCTTTTTCCTCTCAAAATCACTCTCTCTCTTTCCAAAAGAAAGACAGAGCTCACACCTCCTATTATTCTCATTCCCTACCGAGAGTACAGAGGAAATTCTTGTGGTGGCGTCCTCACGAATTGTTCATTAGAGGGATCAATGGTACTTAAGGAGTTAGATGTAACTATAGGGAAAATGGCAAATTTGGCCCAATTGTACTTACGAGCAATTTTTGAAGGGTCATCGCACTGTTAATTGGTTATATCCAATGGACACATAAATATATCGGTAGTGTAAATAGTACAACTGCTCGTCTTTAGTAGAATGACCGACAATTAATGGATGTTGAATAATTTAATTAATGAAGTTTAATTAATTATTCAATTACCATTGGAACTTCAATCTATAGATCTATAAGGTCCCCTCTATAGCTCAACAAGGGTTATTGAGAATTAATTTGAATTGTTCAAATTAAATGAGGAATTAATTTTATATGATATAATTAATTTAAAATAATTATATATGATATAATTAATATAATGTATTTGATATATTATAAAATTTAATTGTGAGGAATTAAATATTTGAATATGATTCAAATATTAATTATATGAATCAGATTCACATAACTAAATTTAATATAAATGCGATTTATATTAAATACCATACATGTATGAGACAAATAAAACTAAAGGTTAGATTGTATTTGATATAATATAAACTATAGGTTATGTGTTATATCATATAGTTTAACATATATTATATGATAAGGTGGTTATTATATATATGTGTGCGTGTGAGTAAATAATTTATTAAATAAATTGTTATTTATTAAATTATTTTTCATATTATTAAATTATGTTTTTAAGAAATTAGTTTGGAAAAGAGTTGTAACTCCCCCCCCCCCCCCCTTTTCTCTCTGATTGCAGTACGTGTAGGGGTGGTTATTTTATTATTCAAAATGATCATCTTCTTCACAAAATCTCCCAAGTGAAGGTTCTTTGGGATTTTCCTAATTCTCACATAAGACTTTTTTCTCTCAAAATCGCTCTCTCTCTCTCTTTCCAAAAGAAAGACAGAGCCCACACCTCCTGTTATTCTCATTCCCTATAGAGAATACAAAGGAAATTCTTGTGGTAGTGTCCTCACGAATTGTTCGTGACCGGTTCGAGGTTTTCTTGTTCGTGATCATTCGTGGAGAAGAGGATTTCGTGAAGATTTTTTGATTCATTAAGAGGTAATGTAATTTCTTCTCCCTTTTTCCTCTTAATGCATGCTATAAATTTTTTCGTTTTATGCATAATTGTTTGTTATGCAATTTTGTGTTATGTGAAATTAAAATTAGGCCGATCCTCGCTTCTGCTACGGAACTTCATAGTTCCTTCATTATCTTAGTTCTAATCTCATTAAAAATGCAATCTTAAGTCTATATGAATCATATTTTAAAACTATTTAAAAAATAATAATTTTAACCTAAGGTTTGCATGCAATTCTGAATTATTGATTTTTATTTCTAATTTCATTACACTTATAAGGTTTGCATAACATTTATATACTAAAGTAATGAAATAATGAATAACATACATCCATCCATACATTCAACTATATATTATAACACTTATAATATAAATAATGCACGACTATGTCATTAATGCATGTAAACATATATTATAACATTTATATCATATGATGCATGAGCATGCTATAAATTAAATCATGCAACTATATATCATAATATTTATAATATGAATGATGCATAAATAATGCATAACCTATGGTGTGATTTTACTATATAGCATATGTTATGACATATAATTATATAAATTAAACCTTACATCGGGTGCATAATTTAAAACAATTATTGGATCGAGACTGGACTTCTAAAAATTTAATTAAATTAATATAACACTTATATGATTGAGAGACTGGTCAAGAATGGACTTCTATGTGAGTTAGAAAAAAATTCTTTATCTATGTATGAGTCATGCCTTGAAGGCAAAATGATTAAAAGATATTTTACTGGAGAAGGTCACAGGGCCAAAGAACTCTTAGAACTTGTACATTCAGACCTTTGTGATCCGATGAATGTTAAGGCAAGAGGAAATGTTATATTAATTTAATTAATTAAAAAACAGCTAACTATTACAAATTAATAGCTTAACCGGTTCAAAACAAACGAATTGGACCTTGAACCGCACGAATTGGACCTTGGAAGATAATCTTTATGTGCTAATATGTCAGCAACTAAAGCCCTCCTAAATACTGAACTATTTAAAACTATGGTAACTCAGAATAAAAAACTTAAAATTTCTCCCAAGGAAAATGCCCATCTTTGGCACCTAAAATTAGGACACATAAATCTCAATAGGATTGAGAGACTGGTCAAGAATGGACTTCTAAGTGAGTTAGAAAAATTCTTTACCTGTGTGTAAATCATGCCTTAAAGGAAAAATGATTAAAAGTTCTTTTACTAGAAAATGTCACAAGGCCAAAGAACCCTTAGAACTTGTACATTCAGACCTTTGTGATCCGATGAATGTTAAGGCAAGATAAGGGTTTGAATATTTCATCACTTTCACTAATGATCATTCTAGGTATGGGTATATTTATTAATGCAACATAAGTTTGAAATCCTTAAAAAGTTCAAGGAGTAAAAGACTGAAGTCGAAAACACATGACATAAAACTATTAAAACATTTCGATATGATTGAAGTGGAGAGTATTTGGATCTAAAATTCCAAGACTATTTGATAGAACATGGAATTGTATCCCAACTCTCGACACCTGGTACACCTCAGTAGAATGGTGTATCAGAAAAGAGAAATCGAACCTTATTGGATATGGTTCGATCTATGATGAGTTATGCTTCCCTTCCAGATTCTGAAGGAACCCGTATGAGGAGAACCTTGAGCGGAAGCGGATCGACCAAATTTCATTAATTATTGAATACAAAATTTCCAGTAAATATACAATTAGATATTTATTTAAAATTAAATTATAGCATGCTTTTACAAGAAAAGAGTTCAAGAAATATTACCTTTGAAGAACCTTTTTCTTCACGAATTTCCCTCGAACAGTCACGAACCTTTTGAAGACCTTCTTCAGAAAAATTAATCTCGAACCAAAACCCGGACACTACCACAGTGAAACCTTGGTATTCTCAGGGTGAGAACCCAAAAGTGGTGGGCTCTGACTATTTTGGTTTAGAGGGAAAGATTAATTTGGAGGAGGAAGAAGATTGAGAACTTTTCAGAAGAACACTCAAAGATACAGAACCCTTCTGTAAATTTTTTCTCAATCGTTTAACACCAACGTTGAAGAAGAAAAAGAAAACGATTTTCTTTTATTCTTCTTACCATAAAGAATAACCACCTTACTAATGCGGGTGAAGAGAAAAGATGGGGAAGGGAATTGTAACTCCCTTCCATATTATTCAAATAATAATAATATAATATAAATAAATGTGATAACTAACTTATCATATTATATTTATATTAAATTATATATTACATCAAATATAACATATAATCTATAGTTTTAATATTGTATCACATATAATATAAACTATAGTTTATTTTCTCCATTATATGACATTTAATATAAATCATATTTATATTAAATTTAACATCTATGAATCCCATTCATAGAAAATATATTTGAATCTCATTTAAATATTTATTTCCTCCCATTAAGCTTTAATGTATCAAATACATTATGACAATTATATCACATATAATTGAAATAATTTAATTATATCATATATATTTAAATCCCTTTATTAATTTGAACAATTCATATTAATCTAGAAACTTATTCATATATAACTCCTATATTATATGATGCATGAGCATGCTCTTACATAATTAAAATCATGCTTCTCTAAATTATAACAATTACAATAAAGAGATGATGCATGACCATTGCATAACCTAAGGTGGGATTTACTATACGTGCATACCATATGACATAAAAAACATACATCGCATGTAATAAATAAAGGATTAATGGACCAGGATGAGCCTTTACAAAAAACCGAAATGAAAAAGCCTATATGTTACATTCTCCATGAGGACTTCATCGTATAGTAAATTCCATAGGTAGATGATCGTTCAGTGCGAACTAGACGATTTAAGCATAATTAAACGATCACGTAGACGACGACAAGTCTGCGAAGCCTGATCGTCTATCTAATCGCTTAGCGCAACGATAGGTAAACGATTTACCTTGCATTTCTAAACGATTGTTTAGTTAGTTACTAAGCGATGAAGCTTGCTGACCTAAACGATCGTCCAGTGTGCACGTGCGTTAAATCACGACCCGATACTCTGCGATCGCGTACCCGATCGTCAATACGATACGATCAACTCTTGATCGCATACCCCATCGTTTAACCGATACTTCAACAACGATCGCGTACTCCATCATCTTTACGATGCGATCAACAGCAATCGCGTACCACATATTCTGCACGATGCGATCAACCCTAGATCGCCTCCTTCCTCGAAGAACCGCAACGCTTGCACAGATCTGCTTCTCTGAACGACTCAAAACTTCAAACAAACTTTGAATATATACTCGATAACAATTATTAATGCCCAAAAACGCAGGGGCCTTTACAAACAATAGCAAATGTAAAAGGATGTAAATTAAACTGAGGCTAATTATCCCGAAAACATCCATTAATCCCGCACATCCACAGTAAATTTAACCATTAAACAGTGTAGAAATGCACCCATCAAGAACGTAAATGTCATTTTGTTGCAACATATGAAATTGGAGTATCAGAACCTGGCTCTGATACCAATTGAAGGATCTCTTACCGAAGAGTTCCATGAGCGCATTCGGATCGCTCCGATCTCACAGTGACCGAAATACAACAATATACATTTAAACGAACAGTTATGCAAACAAATAGTAATTATCGGCATGTTATGAACAAGATATTGTTAGGGTTGATGCCCTAAAGTCTCGTGTCTTGTAGTTTGTAAACAGTATATACGAACACCTGTGTTGTTAATATATAATATTTACTTCACATCTTGTATTTTGCTCAGTTAATTGTTTTATTTGATTTACCACAAATCAATAAACATGAAATCCCTAGTTATCTGTATGTGACTCAAACATGTATGTGGTGACATACAAGTGGATCATGTCTTGAGTAATAACTAAAATGGTCTATAGTAAATGGATAAAGGAGGGAAACCTTATCCTGGTAATGCTACAGACATGACCTGCTTTAAGGAATGGTCACAAGTGTTGTGACTTGTCACAGATGGTCTGATCCTAATCATTCGTGTTGAGGACATGCGAGCGAGGGCGTCCTATACAAAGAGTTTGTATAAGACCTGACCACGAAGTGTTAACGTCTCGTTATATAACACCGTTCATGACAAAGACTTCACTTCACTAGGATGACCATAGGTAACATGACCTCAATCCTAAGTGAGTTGGCAACTCCTGCCATTGAGGACAAACCTTTGATTTGTATGGGTGCGAGTGTCAGGTCGTTGATTCAAACTTACCATTTTGGGGATTCGTCTGATTTGGGAGCTGGGAACTTAGCTACACAAGATGGAATTCACTCCTTCCCCGAGGCAGGGGTAAGTAGATAGATGGCTCTCTTAAAGGCTAATTCTGGGCCCTGAACGATGTAGCACCACACACCTTCTCTTGGCCCGAGAGGTGTTCACACATAGTTGGACTATGTTGTATTGTTCATTAGAGGAATCAATGGTACTTAAAGAGTGAGATGTAACTACAGGGGAAAAACGGTAAATTGGCCCAGTTGTACTTACAAGCGTCTGTGAAGGGTCATCGTACTCATGATTAGTTATATTCGATGGACACAGAAATATATCTATGGTAAGAAGAGTTCAACTGTTGGTCTTTAGTGGAATCACTGATAGTTAACGGATGGTGAATCCGTGGCTAAAGAGTTTAGTCAGCTATTCACGTACCATTAGAGCTTCGAGCCACAGGTTCATTAGGTCATCTAGGTAGCTTGGATAAAGTCGAGAACCAGTGTTTGGGTTAATTTGAAATATTCAAATTGACAAGAAGAAGTTCAATTATATATGATATAATTGGACTGGTTAATTATATATGATATAATTGGCTAAATGTATGAGATACATTATTTTGGAGGAAATTAGATATAAATATGATTTATATCAAGTAGAGGAGAAAATACTATAGTAGATATGTGATATCAAACTATAAGATATAAATATAATATGATTATATTTATTATTTAATTAATTGATTAATTATATGATAATTAACCAATTCTTCCACGTTCGTACGTGGGTAGTGGTCTGCATTGGTTATGGTAACTGGCAGGTTAAAATGAAAATTGTTTTCTTTTTGTCCGCCCAAATAGAATTTGTGAAAGCGATCGCGAGAGCCAATACGATAGAAGCTCGTCCGTCTAAACGATCATCTACCTCACGATTTCTCTAAACGATCGTATACGTTTTTCCTAAACGATCGTTCGGACTTTCATACATGATCGTGTAGCTCTTCTATACGATAAGCACTTCTGTTATACGATAGCACAGTGTTATCTTCCACTTTCTTATCGTCTACACGACGCGTTGTCCTCCATCCTCTACCAAACTCACCAAAACCCACTCTTTGGGTTTCTTGACTCCGAGGATACCTGGGTTTCATTAGTGGTGGTGTTGTCCCCGCTGCAGTGTTCGTGCTTGTACTGATCGTGTTGTTGCAGTCGACATATCCCCCGGGTGTTGGTAAAACTGTTAGAGGGTTTTCGCTGCTTAGGGTTCAGACGTGCGAAGACAGTCTTCAACTAGTATGAACCCTTTCCTTGTTATTTATTTGTTCTGAGCATGCTGATAATTAGGTTTAATTGCATAACTGTATGTGTTGAATGTATACCTTTTGTATTTCGGTCACTGTAAAATCGGAGCGATCTGAACACGCTCACGGAACTCTCGGTATGAGATCCTTCAATTGGTATCAGAGCCAGGTTACTGATACTCTGATTTCATCTGTTGTAATGAAATAACATATGTATTCATGGTGGGTGCATTTCTACGTTGTTTTAAATGTTAAATCTGCTGTGGATGTGTCGAATTAATGGATGTTTTTGGGATGAATTGCCTCAGTTTGTTTAATTCCTTTTACATTTGTGGTTGTTTGTAAAGGCCCCTACGTTTTTTGGGCATTAATAATCGTTATCGAGTCTGTATTCAAAGTATTTGAAGTCTTAAGTCGTTCATCGAAGTTCTGGGCAAGCGTTGCGGCTCTTTGAGGAAGGAGGCGATCTAGGGTTGATAGCATTGTGCAGAAGAAGTTCTACGCGATCGTTGTCCATCGCATCATAAAGATGAAGGAGTACGTGACCGTGGTTGAACGCATCGATTAAACAATAGGGTATGCGATCAAGTGTTGGTCGTATCAGGTTGACGATCGGGCACGCAATCGCTGAGTATAGTTTAATGTGCGCGTGCACTAGACGATCGTTTAGGTCAGCAAGCTTCATCGCTTAGTAACTAACTAAACGATCGCTTAGCATTGCAAGGTAAATCGTTTACCAAGTTGCATGCATCGGTTAGACGATGAGACGCTTGCGTATCGTTTAAAGGGCGCTAGACGATCATTTAGGTCAGCTAGCTTCATCGCTTAGTAACTGACTAAATGATCGCTTAGTAACTCAAGGTAAATCGTTTACCTGTCGTCACGCTACACGATCACATGGACGATCAAGCTTCGCAGCCTCGTCGTCGTCTACGCGATTGTTTGCTAATGTTTCCATCGTCTAGTGCGCGCTGAACGATCGTCTACCTGCTGGAGTTTACTACACGATGAAGACCTCCTGGCGGTTCAAGTCCCGGTTCGCCTGTGAACCGGTTTGCTCGATGAAAAATGTAATAGATAGGGCTTTTCATTCCCGTTTTTTTTGTGTAAAGGCCCATCCCAGTCCATTAATCCTTTGTTTATTACATGCGATGTATGTTTTATATGTAATATGGTATGCACATATAACAAATCCCACCTTAGGTTATACAATGATCATGCATCATCTCTTTATTGTAATCGTTATAATTTAGAGAAGCATGATTTAATTTTGTAAGAGCATGCTCATGCATCGTATAATATAAGAGTTATATTTATGCATTCATAAAAAGCATTAACACGCATCATCTTTATATTATCATCGTTATAGTATAAGGGTGAATGATAGCATGTTTGCTTGGTTATTACGTTTTATATAAAAGTTATATATAGTAATGACCGGATATTGCATGAAGCATGACACATAGGTTATTTTATAAATGTTATAAATGCCTCGTTGTGCGCAATGTTTTAGTCGTTTCTTTTTAAGAGTTAAAGAGAAATTAGAACTAAAAGAAATAAGAAAGACATGCATGCTTACTTAGGTTTAATTCATAGTTTTAAAGTGTTTAAAACTTGGATCACATAGATCTAAGATCACGGTTCTAATATGATTAGCAACCCTAAGGCTTTAATCTTTTAATTTGTTTAATAGGATTAAATTGGCTAATAAAAGGCTAAAGTGTAGCAAATCTATCTATAAGGGACCTTTTGTCTTAGGCAGGTTCTGTCTAGACTAGGGTATTTAAGTTGACGGAAACGTAACACCCTTACCTGGGAACTTACCTAGAAAGCTGAATTAGATAGATTTGATGCATGTATGCAAGTTAAGGACAATCCATTAAAGTGTTTAAATGTGACTACTTGAACTTGTTCATATTTCATAGACAATCGTTGTTTATGAGTTGATGACATGCAGAAATGCATGCCATCTTAGTCCTTTTACTTAGAATTATGAAGGTTGTTAGGCAAAATATGTGGCAATCATGTTAGGAATTCACGAGAAAAAGAGTTTGCGGCGATCAGCATGATGAATCTCAGCTAACTCGTTACTTTGCGTTAATTATGCGTTCAATATTCTATTTTTTAGCCAATGCAGGAAATGAACGCAAACGCGGAAATCGGACCACTGCATAAACGACCGCATGTGGAGAAACTCTCCAATCCAAGGCAAACGCATTAGATCAATGCATGGGTGTTGCGGTGATCAGCTACATGCGTCCATCGCATGCGAGTTGCGCTAGTCAAGCGATTACAGACATCATGTAAAGTTGCGATATTAAGTGAATGTGGCCATTGAATGATTACGGCTATGCGGCAATGCAAACTAATGGGATCAACGCAAGGTAGGTGGAATGAACGCATCAACGCATCTACCTCAAGAAAATCCAAAGCTGATGCTGACATTTCACCTACCACGCCATCAGTGGCAGAGGTTCACAAAAGGACTAATGTGCCGAATGTCAGACTCAGAGAAGTCCAATTAATGCTGTCGGTGACCCAAGCTCTATAAATAAAAGCCGATGAGCTGAAATTTAAGTAATCTGAAGATTATTCCTCAAACTAGGGATTTTCTCCGCGATCCAGACAAACGCGTGAGATTATTCCTCAAACTAGGGATTTTCTCCGCGATCCAGACAAACGCGTGAGAAGATGGCTAAGAGTTCTTCATCTCTTTCATCCATTCCGAGTGACGACAGGAGCCTTTGACCGGAGCTAGATCTCAAGAAGAGTCAAATCCTCCACCCATCCATGACACCACCGGCAGCCTTGACGCACATCCGCTGGAAGTATGGTTTTGCTTCCAGCCGGTCATTTATTTTTCCTTTCTTTTCCTATATTGTATTGTATGACATTTTGACTTAAGGAATTAATACAATCTGTTTTTAATGCATTTCTCTGTTCCTTCGACTCCATCTCCATCTTCTTTGCTTAGCATCTTTACTTTCATTGCAACAATTAGTGAGATTGCTTGGGTATTGCATACTTAGTCATGTGGATTAAGGATATGAAGCATGTAGCCATCTACCGAGAGGTGTACATTGCGTGAGTGTGTGAGTAACCTTATTTTCTTAGTGTGAAGCTGTGGCAATGCCTGTCTATAGGCTAATGCATTGCTTGTCTATGAGTAAAGTCAGCAACAACCAACTGCCCGAGAGGGTATGTGGTTGGTCGCATTAAGAAATGTATGCATTGTTCACTAGAGATAGGAATAAGCTTAGGTCAGCCAAGTTTATGCGATTACCTTGCTCTATGAGCGCATCATTCATCATTTAGGCATACTTGAGAGAGTAGTCTAAAATCCAAATCTAAGACTCGAGAGAGCGGATTGGAACGCTTAGGCAAGAATGGGGATCTTAAAGATAAGCTCTGTTTGCGTCACACAGCATATACACCTTATAGATTGGATTTGCATGCGTCCAGGAAGTAGGATAAGGGGTTATGTGGCAACCACGCTCATGCGGCGAGAGCTAATGAGCTGGTTATGGTGGTCTAGGCAGGCATAGGCTTCTCGGCAATATCGCAGATACACCGCATATGTCCTAAAGTTAGGTTCACGTGTCTGTAGCATGATTGCATGGTTTGCGTTGACTAAGGTTGTCCTTGCGGTCACTCTTAAGGGTTGCAATGAAATCATCTCCATATTTTATCTATTTTCCCACACATTTATTTCATTTCAAGGTTTGGCGTATCTCTACCTTTCATGTATATTCTCATTATGTAGTCTGTTAGATAGGAGTAGGAGTAGGATTAACTTAGCAACATCCCCTCCATTCTTTTATTTATTCCGCCGCATGCACATCACCGCAAACATATAGTTACAAGTCCCTATGTTCGACCTCGGATTATCCGAGAAACTTGCGTTGGAATTATACTTGGTTCCAGCACAAGAAAACTTGTGGCAGGATGCATGGTCATTGTATACATTCATTAACGCATTATCAGTCCAACGCATGACCATCGACGCATGACTATCAACGCATATCTTAGGAACATGCATTGCATAACGTGTCTATGGGATTTTGGTTGTCGAGTAAAATTGACTTATAATTTCCCACCATCAAGTTTTTGGCGCTTGGGAACTTACCTGGAAAGGTGAATTAGATAGATTTGATGCATGCATGCAAGTTAAGGACAATCCATTAAAGTGTTTAAATGTGACTACTTGAACTTGTTCATATTTCATAGATAATCGTTGTTTATGAGCAGAGTTTAAAAAAGACGACTTAGACTAATCAGTAGCTGAATTGTCTAGGTTAATGAATCCCTAGGAAGAACATTCAGTGGAAGGTACTTGGGGCATAAGATGCTTCACTTAAACTTTTCACTTTTCTCCTAAATAGTCCACATCGTGAGATCTATCCTCAACCTCGTGGCACCTTTGGCGTGTCCCCCCAATGGATGGTGTTTGGGTAGGTCAATATCAAGGTAGATGGAGAGAATGTTCATAGTAAGTGAGAGCGGGAAGTGCGACAACATATCCCTCGGTCTCCCTCGTTAGGTTGAATAAAGTTATTGCACATCGCCTCGAGGCACCCTGGGAGTGTCCCCGTACAGGATGGCAGTTTTACGCGTTTCTTTATTTGATCTTCTGTAAGAGGATAAGGTTACTTAGTCTCTTGTTCTAATCTGTCTTTTCCCTACGATAAGCGCATTAGTACGGGACTCTGGAACCAAAAATGAGGGGTTACACTTACACGGAATAGTTAAAGGTTAACGATTCTAGACCGAAAAATGGTGTCTATTAGGTTCAATTCCAAGAGTTGGTTCTTCCTAATGGTTGAGAATGTCTCATCCTAGTGAAAGGGCAACTGATTAACCAACCGGTGGCATTTTTCCTGACTCATTGGGGCGTCATTGCAAAATAGAAGTCTATAACTTAGGGTACTTGAAACTGTTTTGCAAAACTAATTGGTTTAAAAGTGGTTTAGCAAAATCTAATAAAGCTTTGTTCGTATTTTCAGCAAATTTTTCAAATGGCTACAGCCACTTTATCGTTGTTAAGCGCCGAAAAACTAACTGCGATAATGTTTCAACATGGAAACACATGATCACGACGATCCTAATCATCGAGGATCTCATGTTCGCTCACATAGAGGCTTGTCCTTCTATTCCAGCTCCAAATGTCGCTCGAAATGTTCGGGAGGCATACGAGCGATGGACAAGGGTGAATGAGAAGACCCGAGCCTACATCTTGGCAAGTCTTTCTGAAGTCTTGGCCAAGAAGCATGAGCCTATGGTCTCAGCCCGTGAGATCATGGAGTCCCTGCAGGGGATGTTTGGACAACCGTCTGAACAGCTTATGCATGAGGCTCTTAAATACATATTCAACTCCAAAATGTAAGAAGGCACCTCTGTTCGTGAACAAGTGCTAAACATGATGATCCACTTCAATGTGGTGGAGTTGAATGAGTCTACCATCGATGAGGGCAGTCATGTTAGCATAATCCTACATTCATTGCTGAAAAATTCCTACACTTTGTTAGCAATGTGATTCTTAACAAAGGCATAACCTTACAACTCTCCTCAATAAGTTGCAGACGTACAAATATTTACTGAAAAGTAAGAAGAGGCAGAAGGGTGAGACAAATGTTGCTTCATCCTCCAGGACATTTCATAGAGGTTCGACCTCAGGAACGAAGTCTGCACCTTCTACTTTTAACTCTGCAAAAGGGAAGAAGAAGAAGGGTGGTAAGGGAAAAGGGAACGCACCTGCTAACACACTGACTGTCGGCCCGAGGAGGCGTCCACAAGTTGCTAAGGGAAAGTGTTTCCATTGCAACCAAGATGGACACTAGAAGAGGAACTGTCCTCAATATCTGAAGGAGAAGAAAGCAACCAAGGCTAAGGCCAAGGCGGATAAAGGTAAATGTGATATACTTGTGCTTGAAACTTGTTTATTGGAGAATGATGATTCTACCTGGATAATTGATTCAGGTGCCACTAACCATGTTTGTTCTTCTTTTCAGGGGATTAAATCTTGGCAATAGCTGGAGGCTGGTGAGATGACGATGTGAGTAGGCACTGGGCACGTCATCTCAACTGTGGCAGTGAGAGGACTCCAGTTAGCTTTAAATAATAGGTTTCTAATTTTAAATGATGTATATATTTATCCTGAACTAAAAAGGAACCTTATTTCTATAAAGTGTTTATTGCAATGTAAATACACTGTTCATTTGATTTGAATAAAATGTTTATTCACAAAGATGGTATTTTTATTTGCACAGCAAATCTGGAATCAAATTTATATGTGCTAAGGCCGTTGGCCATTAATTCCCTCCATAATACTGAAATGTTCAAAACTCCCGTAACTTAATCAAAACGTCGATGAATTTCTCCAAAAGAAAATGCCCAACTTTGGCATCTACATTTAGGGCACATTAATCTCAATAGGATTGAGAGATTGGTAAAGAATAGACTTCTAAGTGAGTTAGAAGAAAATTCTTTGCCAGTGTGCGAATCTTGCCTTGTGGGTAAGATGACTAAACGACCTTTTACTGGAAAAGGTTATAGAGCCAAGAAGCCTCTTGAGTTAGTACATTCTGACCTTTGTTGTCCTATGAATGTGCGAGCTCGAGGTGACTATGAGTATTTTATCAATTTTACTGATGATTACTCCAGGTACGAGTATGTTTATCTTATGCAACGAAAGTTTGAATCCTTTGAAAAGTTCAAAGAATTCAAGGCTGAAGTTGAGAACGCATTAGATAGACGAATTAAAACACTTCGATCGGATCGAGGTGGAGAGTTTTTGGACTCGACATTCCAGGACTATTTGATAGAACATGGAATCGTTTCCCAACTCTCAGCGCCGGGTACACCTCAACAGAACGGTGTAGCGGAGGGGAGAAAGGACCTTGTTAGACATGGTTTGCTCGATGATGAGTTACGCTTCCTTACCGAACTCATTTTGGGGTTTCGCAATGGAGACTGCGGTGTACATATTCAATTGTGTTCCCTTCAAGATTGTTGCAGGAACATCTCTAGAGTTGTGGAACAGGCTTAAAGCTAGTTTACGTCACTTTCGCATTTGGGGTTGCCCTACACATGTGCTTGAGGCTAATCCCAAGAAATTGGAATCACGGTCGAGGTTATACCTTTTTGTAAGCTACCCCAAAGGTACACGAGGGGGTTATTTTTATGATTCAACGGAAAATAGGGTGTTTGTTTCAACAAACGCTACTTTCCTAGAAGAGGATCATATAAGGGAGCACAGTCCACGAAGCAAAGTCGTGTTACGCGAGCTTTCCAATGAAACTACTGAAACTTCAACAAGAGTTGTTGAAGATCCTGCTACATCAACAAGAGTTATTGATGGGAGTTCATCCAGTAGGTCGGTTCCACATCAAGAGTTGAGGGAACCTCGACGTAGTGGGAGGGTTGAGAACCCACCCGTTCGCTACCTGGGTTTCACGGAAATCCTTACTATGGTAGGAGATGGCGATGTTGAGGATCCGTTGTCTTATAAGAAGGTAATAGAGGATGTAGACCGGGATGAATGGATCAAGGCCATGGATCTCAAGATGGAGTGGATGTACTTCAACTCAGTATGGGATCTTGTAGATCAACCTGATGGGGTTCGCCCTATAGGTTGTAAATGGATCTACAAGCGCAAATGGGGTGCTGATGGGAAGGTACAAACCTTCAAGGCTCGACTTGTGGCAAAGGGTTATACCCAGGTGGAAGGAGTCGATTATGAGGAGACTTTCTCGCCTGTTGCCATGTTAAAATCAATCTGCATCCTCCTGTCCATTGCAGCTTATTATAATTATGAGATCTGGCAAATGGACGTCAAGACGGCCTTTCTAATTGGCAATCTTGAGGAGACCATTTATATGGTGCAGGCCAAGGGATTCATAGCCCAAGGTCAAGAGCAAAAAGTTTGCAAACTAAATCGGTCCATTTATGGACTGAAACAGGCGTCTCGTTCTTGGAACATACGGTTTGATGCTGCGATCAAGTCGTATGACTTTGACCAAAACATTGATGAACCTTGTGTCTACAAAAAGATCATTAATGCTTCAGTAGTCTTCTTAGTGTTGTATGTAGACGATATCCTACTCATTGGGAATGATGTAGATCTACTGACTGTAGTTAAGAATTGGAGAGTGACCCAATTTCAAATGAAAGATTTAGGAGAGGCTCAGTTTGTTCTAGGTATACAAATCTTTCGGGATCGTAAGAATAAAGTACTAGCACTGTGTCAGGCATCGTACATTGACAAGATGTTGCTCAAGTACTCTATGCAGGACTCCAAGAGGGGCCTACTGCCATTCCGGCATGGAATCACTTTTTCTAAGGAAATGTGTCCTAAGACACCTTAAGAGGTTGAGGAGATGAGACGGGACCCATATGCATAGTGAAGAACATCCTCAAGTATCTTCGGAGAACGAAGGACTACATGCTCGTGTATGGTTCGAGGGATTTGATCCTTACAGGATACACGAATTCTGCCTTTCAAATTGATAAGGACTCTCGTAAGTCCACATCAGGGTCAATCTTTACTCTTAACGGAGGAGCTGTAGTATGGCGAAGCACTAAGTAGGGGTGCATCGCTAACTCCACTATGAAGGAGGAGTACGTAGCGGCTTGCGAAGCTGCTAAGGGGGCTGTCTGGCTTAGGAAGTTCTTGACAAACCTATAAGTTATTCCAGATATGTCTAGGCCCATTACCCTCTATTGTGATAATAGTGGGGCAGGGGCGAACTCCAAGGAGCCAAGGAGTCACTGGTGCGGTAAACACATAGAGCGAAAGTATCATTTGATCCGCGAGATAGTGCATTAAAGAGACATGATCGTCACGCAGATCGCTTCGAAGCACAATTTTGCCAAGCCGTATATGAAGGCTCTCACGGCTATAGTGTTTGAGGGTCACCAACGAAGCATGGGTCTACAGGATCGCCTGCGGCTAGACTAAAGCAAATGGGAGATTTTATTGTACTAGGCTTTTATGTCTTAGTTTATTGTTTTGTACTAGGTTTTTTGTACACCCCACTTCACTTTAGGACAAGTGGGAGATTGTTGGGGTTGATGTTCTAAAGTCTCGTGTCCTGTAGTTTGTAAACAGTATATACGAACACCTGTTTTGTTAATATATGATATTTACTTCACATCTTGTATTTTGCTCAGTTATTGTTTTATTTGCTTTACCACAAACTAATAAACATAAAATCCCTGGTTATTTGTATGTGACTCAAGCATGTATGTGGTGATATACTAGTGGATCATGTCTTGAGTGATAACCAAAATGGTCTGTAGTAAATGGATAAAAAAGGGAAACCTTATCCTGGTAACGCTACAGACGCGGCCCACTTTGTGGAATGGTCACAAGTGTTGTGACTTGTCACAGATTGTCTGATCCTGATCATTCGTGTTGGGGACATGCGAGTGGGGGCATCCTATACAAAGAGTTTGTATAAGACCTAACCACGAAGTGTTAACGTGTCATTATATAACACCGTTTATGACAGAGACTTCACTTCACTAGGATGACCATAGGTAACAGGACCTCAATCCTAAGAGAGTTGGGAACTCCTGCCATTGAGGGCGGTCCTTTGATTTGTATGGGTGCGAGTGGCCAGGTCGTCGATTCAAACCTACCATTTTGGGGATTCGTCTGATTTGGGAGCTGGGAACTCAGCTACACAAGATGGAATTCACTCCTTCCCCGAGGTAGGGGTAAGTAGATAGATGGCTCCCTTAAAGGCTGATTTCGGGGCTTGAACGATGTAGCGCCACACACCTTCTTTTGGCCCGATAGGTGTTCACACATAGTTGAACTATGTTGTATTGTTCATTAAAGGAATCAGTGGTACTTAAGAAGTGAGATGTAACTACAGGGGCAAAACGGTAAATTGGCTCAACTGTACTTACGAGCATCTGTGAAGGGTCATCGTACTCATGATTGGTTATATCCGATGGACATAGAAATATATCTATGGTAAAAAGAGTTCAGTTGTTGGTCTTTAGTGGAATCATTGATAGTTAATGGATGGTGAATCCGTGGCTAAAGAGTTTAGTCAGCTATTCACGTACCGTTAGAGCTTCGAGCCACGGGTCCATTAGGTCACCTAGGTAGCTTGGATAAAGTCGAGAACCAGTGTTTGGGTTAATTTGAAACGTTCAAATTGACAAGAGGAAGTTCAATTATATATGATATAATTGGACTGGTTAATTATATATGATATAATTGGCTAAATGTATGAGATACATTATTTTGGAGGAAATTAGATATAAATATGACTTATATCAAGTAGAGAAGAAAATACTATAGTAGATATGTGATATCAAACTATAGGATATAAATATAATATGATTATATTTATTATTTAATTAATTGATTAATTATATGATAATTAACCAATTCTTCCACGTTCGCACGTAGATATTGGGCTACGTTGGTTATGGTAACCGGCGGGTTAAAAATGAAAATCGTTTTCATTTTTCAGATTGAGCATTCAAATTTTCGTCCGCCCAAAAAGAATTCGTGAAAGCGATCGTGAGAGCCTATACGATAGAAGCTCGTTTGTCTAAACGATCGTCTGCCTCATGATTTCTCTAAACGATCATATACGTTTTTCCCAAACGATCATTCCGACTTTTATACACGATCGTGTAGCTCTTCTATACGATAAGCACTTCCGCTATACGATAGCACAATGTTATCTCTCACTTTCTTATCGTCTACACGATGCGTTGTCCTTCGTCCTCTTCCAAACTCACCAAAGCCCACTCTTTGGGTTTTTTGACTCCGAGGATACCTGGATTTCATCAGTGGTGGTGATGTCCCTGCTGCAGTGTTCGTGCTTGTACTGATCGTACTGTTGCAGTCGACATACCCGTCGGGTGTTGGTAGAACTGTTGGAGGGTTTCTGCTGCTTAGGGTTCAAACGTGCAAAGAGAGTCTTCAACTGGTATGAACCTTTTCCTTGTTATTTATTGTGTTCTAAGCATGTTGATAATTAGGTTTAATTGCATAACTGTATGTGTTGAATGTATAACTTTTTTATTTCAGTCACTATGAAATCGTAGCGATCTGAACACGCTCACGGAACTCTCGGTTGAGATCCTTCAAATATAACAAGGGAGAGAGTTGCCAACTTCATAACTCAATGTAGCAGAAACCTCCACGCAATCTACCAACGCCCAGCAAAATCGTCAACTACAGCAGCACGAACACGAACGCCACAGGGACGACACCACCAGAAAAAAGCAGAATCCAAAGCGTGGTCTTTGGTGAATTTGGTAGAGGAAGGAGGAAGCACGGATCGTGTAGGCGTTAAGCAAGTGGCAGGGGAAAAGGCGCTAGTGACGGGAAATTGGAAGTCAATTTTACTCGACAACCAAAATCTCGTGGACGCGGTTTTTGATGCATGTTCCTAAGATATACGTTGATAGTCATGCGTCGATGGTCATGCGTTAGACTGATAATGCGTTAACGAATGTATGCAATGACCATGCGTCCTGCCACAATTTTTCTTGCGCTCACGCCAACTATAACGCAAACACAAGTTTCTCGGGTAATCCAAGGTCGAACACAGGGACTTGTAGCTATATGTATGTGGTGATATGCATGTGGCGGGTTGAATAAAAGAATGGAAGGGATGTTGCTAAGTTAATCCTACTCCTACTCCTATTTAACAGACAACACAATGAGAATATGCATGAAAGGTAGAGATACGACAAACCTTGACATGAAATAAGTGTGTGGGAAAATAGATAAAATGCGGAGATGATTTCATTGCAACCCTTAAGAGTGACCACAAGGACAACCTTAGTCAACGCAAGCCATGTGATCATGCAACAAACATACAATAGTAAACCACCTCTCGGTGCGAATGCTACGACTTCTAATGCTAGAACGCATGCAATATATGCAATAAGTATATAGAACCTACACATAAGCCTTTATTCTCATTTATGCGATTACGGAGTGACATACACATAAATAAGGCGACCATACAATATCATACCTATTCCTAGGGTGCATGCAACGCAGTGTTGACAAACAGAGCTTATCTCTTAGTCCCTATCTCTTGCTTATGTCGATCTAATCTTGCTCTCTCGAGTCTAGATTCTAACTTAGCTCTCTCGAGTCATTAGTATCTTTCTTTAGACTCTCTCTCGAGTAGCTCTAAAGGGGTGTTGGGCACAACATAAAACAAGACAAACACATGAACTTGGTTGATGCAAGATTACTCCTATCTCTAGTGAACAATGCATGCCTTGCTTAATGCGTCCAACCACTTACCCTCCCGGGCAGTTGATTGTTGCTGACTTTACTCATAGACAAGCAATGCGTTAGCCTATAGACAGGCGTTGTAGCAGCTTCACACTAAGCAAATAAGATTACTCACACTCGCGCAACGTACACCTCTTAGTGGGTTGTTACATGCTTCATATCCCTAATCTACATGACTAAGTATGCAATACCCAAGCAGTCCCACTAAGTGTTGCAATGAAAGTAAAGATGCTAAGCAAAGAAGATGGAGATGGAGTCGAAGGAACAGAGAAATGCATTAAAAACAAATTGTATTAATTTCTTAATTCCAAGATGTCATACAATACAATATGAGAAAAGAAAGGAAAAGGAAATTACCGACTGGAAGCAAAGATTTGCTCCCAGCGGATGTGCGTCAAGGCTGTCGGTGGTGCCATGGATGGGCGGAGAAGCTGACTCTCTCGAGATCTAGTTCCGGTCAAAGGCTCTGGTCGTCATTGAGAATGGATGAAGGAGGTGAAGAACTCTCAGCCATCTTCTCACGCGTTTGTCTGGATCGTGGGGAAAATCCTCGGATTCCTTGAATTTCAGCTCATCGACTTCTATTTATAGAGCTTGGGTCGCCGACAGCATTAATTGAACTACTCTGAGTCTGACGTTCGGCGCGTTAGTCCTTTCTGAACCTTTGCCACCAACGGCATGGTAGGTGAAATGTCAACATCATCTTTTGGTTTTTCTCGAGTAGATGCGTTGATGCGTTCATTCCATCTACCTTGCGTTGATCCATTAGAATGCATTGTCGCGTAGCCACAATCATTCAATGGCCGCATTCGCTTAATACCGCAACTCTACATGATGACCGTAATCGTTTGACGAGCACAACTCCCATGCGATGGATGCATACGGCTGATTACCATAACATCCATGCATTGATCGATGCGTTTTCCTTTGCGATAGAGTGTTTCTCCGCATGCAGTCGTCTATGCGGTGGTCTGGTTTCCGCGTTTGCATTCATTTCCTGCGTTAGCTACAAAAATAGAACATTAAACTCATAATAACACAAAATAATGGGTTAGCTGAGATTCAACATGCTAATCGACGCAAGCTCATTTTCTCGTGAATTCCTTATCATGATTGTCGCATATTCTGCCTAACAACCTTTATAATTCTAAGTAAAAGGCCTAAGATGACATACATTTCAGCATGTCATCCGGCGCTATCGCATAGCACGATGCTTATCATTTAGGAGACCCTACACGATCATGTAGGTTTTACTGAACGATCATTTAGGAAATAGTATACGATCATTTAGCAAACTCGACACACACTACGATCGTTTAAGGAAGCTATACGATCGTATAGAAACTAGTGTGCGATCGATTAGGCGTGGACGATCGTTTAATCAAAGAGTGACTATCGTATAGGCTCTTGAAATTCTTAAGCGATCGATTAGCTTTCACCAGCGCGCTCTCTCTATTTCTTTTGAACGATCGATTCAAAATGAAAACTATTTTCATTTTAATTCATCGATTACAATAACCGACGCTGCCCTACTAACTTGTTGGATTTTATGTCCTAAAACTCATAGTTTGTAATATCATATTCTTGTTTAATAAAGCTATTATTGAAAATTTTTAGTAAATTTAAATTCTGTAATCTTGAATCCAATAAACTAAGGTCCTAAGGCTATTTAATGTAGTTTGAACTTTATGTTGTGACATAAAGGTGGATCAAGTTCAAATATATAGCCAAAATGGTCTATAGTATATGAATAAGGTTGGGTGCCTTATTCTGGGGACACTATGGATGTGGCCAATTTTATAGTTAGTACAAACGATGTGATCCTAAATCGTTCATATGGAGACATGAAAGTGGGGGCATCCTATGTGAAGAGTTTACATAAGACTGAACCATGAAATAGTCACTTTTTATGTTATAAATGTCGTTTTATGTATAAAACTGACTATTTCGTTATTTGCTGACCTGGGTAACTTAATCTTAATCCTGAGCTAACTATGAACTCCTGTTCACTCTGAATTATCCTTAAATCTGCATAGGTGAGGGCAGCTCATTATCGCTAGCCCAATAAGCCTCTCATTTCAGGGGTAAGATCAGGTGGATAGCTGGGAATATAGGGTGCAAGACGGAATTCACTCCTATCCGTTATAGGGATAGTATCAGTTGTTCCCTTTAGTTCTGAATCCAGGTCTTGAACAAGGGGCCCCATCCTCTCATTGGCCCGAGAGGGGTTCGGTTTAAAGGTTGGACCTTAAACCAATTGTTCATTAGAGGATCAGTGGAACTTAAGGAACAAGATGTAGTCTCGGGGGTAAAACGATTTTTATGACCCAGCCGAGATTACGAACAACCTGTGAAGGATTAGTTTACTAATAGTGGTTATATCATATGGACACAAATATATCTATAGTGAGGGGAGTGCAATTACGGAACTATAGTAGAATGACCCATTAGTTAACGAATGTTGATTAGCTTCATCTAAAAAGTTTAGCCAGCTAATCTCGAATCGTTGGAGCCCATGATCTATAGGTTCATTAGGTTCCCCTACTAGCTCATATGGAATAAACTTAGAACAGTATGATAGAATGATTCGAATTGTTCGAATTAGGTGAAGAGAGAGAAGCCGACAAGTATATGTGATATATAGTCGTTTTTTTCAGTTTAGAGATACAACTTTAATATTTAAATGTGATTTAAATAACAAGAATATGAATACGTTCAAATTCGGAAGCTCGAAAATAATGGAAATGGTCAAAGATGTAAAAAGTCAAAGAGTTGATTTTTGACTTTGAAAAGTCAAACTTTGACCGGCCTTATATTCAAATGTGATTTGAATTTCAAGAAAATGAATGCGGATTCATACTTGGGAGGTCAAAATTAGTCACCACGGAAAAAATCATAAAAAGTCAAAATGTTGACTTTTTGGTCAAAGTTTGACTTTGACCAAATGACTATTTTGGCCTTTGACTAAAGTTAATGGGAAAATCCAAACTTTTGTTGGATAATTCCATTAACAAAATAGTGGGTTAGGTGTTGGCTTATAGTGGAGATATTAAGCCTACTTAGTGAGTGGATTCTAGGTATTGGGTTTTTATGAAGTTATTTCATGCAATTTTGCATGACCCTTTTCTATAAATATGGGCTTGTCATTTTAGATTAAAGACTTTTGGAAATTTTGCGAAATTAGTTTTAAAAATTGGGCTGAAAAAATCCAAACCCAACCCAAATATCACTCTAATATTTCCATCTCTTTTTCTTTCTCTCGGGTTCTTCATCCATCGGGTCTCACAACCCGGTTCTGAGTCCAGAGGATAGTAGGTCAGCTCTAGTGGTTGTCTGGTTCGTGTTCGAGCGGAGATAGACGAATTTCGAGAGCTTCAGGTATTATTTCAAAATAACCCTAATTAATTCATTTGAGTTGCATGTATAATTTGGGCAATTAGAGTAAAATTGATTCTCATTTCTACTACGCATGCCGACTTTTCCATCATAACTCACGTCCAAACATGATTTTTGGGTTAATTATCATATAATTAACCAATTAAAATATTAATAAATATAATCATCTTATATTTTTAACCTATAGTTTGATATCACATATCTACTATAGTATTTTCTCCTCTACTTGATATAAATCATATTTATATCTAATTTCCTCCAAAATAATGTATCTCTATATTTAGCTAATTATATCATATATAATTAACCAGTCCAATTATATCATATATAATCAAATTTCCTCTTGTCAATTTGAACATTTCAAATTAACTCAAACACTGGTTCACGACTTTATCCAAGCTACTCAGGGGACCTAATGGACCTGTGGCTCGAAGCTCCAATGGTTCGTGAATAGCTGACTAAACTCTTTAGCCACAAGATCCACCATCCGTCAACTGTCAGGCATTCCACTAAAGACCAACTAAACTCTTCTTACCAAAGATATATTTTTGTATCCACTGGATATAACCAATCATGAGTACGATGACCCTTCACAGATACTCGTAAGTACAGTTGGGCCAAATTATCGCTTTGCCTCTGTAGTTACATCTCACTCCTTAAGTACCACTGATTCCTCTAATGAACAATACAGCATAGTCCAACTATGTGTGAACACCTCCGGGCCAAGAGAAGGTGTGTGGCGCCACATCGTTCAAGCCCTGGAATCAGCCCTTAAGGGAGTTATCTATCTACTTACCCCTGCCTCGAGGAATGAGTGAATTATATCTTGTGTAGCCGAGTTCCCAGCTCCCAAATCAGACAAATCCCTAAAATGGTAGGTTTAAATCGACAACTTGGCCACTCACACCCATACAAATCAAAGGACCGCCCTCAATAGCAGGGATTCTCAACTCACTCAGGATTGAGGTCATGTTACCTATGGTCATCCTAGTGAAATGAAGTCTCTGTCATGAATGGTGTTATATAACGAGATGTTAACACTTCGTGGTTAGGTCTTATACAAACTCTTTGTATAGGATGCTCCCGCTCGAATGTCCCCAACACGAATGATCAAGATTAGACCATCTGTGGCAAGTCACAACACTTGTGACAATTCCACAAAGCGGGTCGCGTCCGTAGTATTACCAGGATAAGGTTTCCCTCCTATATCTATATACTACAGACCATTTTGGTTATCATTCAAGACATGATCCACTTGTATGTCACCACATACATGCTTGAGTCATATACAGATAACCAAGGATTTTATGTTTATTGGTTTGTGGTAAAGCAAATAAAACAAGCAACTGAGTAAAAAACCAGATGTGAAGTAAATATCATATATTATACGACAGAAGCGTTTGTACAAACTGTTTACAAACTACAGGACACGAGACTTTAGGGCATCAACTCCAACAGTTACATCTAACTTTTTATGTACCACTGATCCCTCTAATGAAAATAGATCATAGTTCAACTATGACAAAATACCTCTCGGACCAGGAGAGGGTGTGGCGCCACATTGTTCAAGACCCGAAATCAGCCCTTAAGAGAGCAATTTATCTACTTATCCCTACTTTGGAGAAGGAATGAATTCCTTCTTGTATAGCTGTGTTCCCAGCTCCCCAATCAAGCGATTTCCCAAAATGGTAGGCTTATTGAGTTGGTAATTTGGCAACTCTCATCCATACAAATCAAATCGCTTTCATAAGCAGGAGCTCACAATTCACTCAGGATTCAGGTCATGTCATCTATGCTCATCCTAATGAAATGTAAGTCTTTATTATGAACAGTGTTATATAATGAGACTATTCATTTCGTGGTTCGGTCTTATACAAACTCCTTTGTATAGAATATCCCCGCTCGCATGTCTAATACATGAATGATCATAATCAAATCATTTGTAGCACTTTACGAAAATTGTAACATCTACAAAGCGGGTCGTATTCTTAATGTCACCAAGATAAGTTACCTAGCCTTATCCATCTACTACAGACCATTTATGTTATCACTTAAACATGATCCACTTATATGTATCTATATATATGTTTAAGCTACAAATGATAACCTTGGATGTTAGTGTATTGGTTTGTAGGTTAATGCTACTTAATATCGAATAAAACATCTCATATTTTATTAAATAAATAAAATATTTGTACATTACAATTACAAACTACAGGACCCACGAGATTTAGGGCATCAACCCCATTAGGTTCATCTAGTAGGTCACATCCATCTCAAGTGTTGAGGGAACCTCGATGTAGTGGAAGGGCTGCAAACCCACTTGTTCGTTATATTGGTTTAATAGAAATCCTGGCTATCGTAGCTGATAGAGATGTAAAGGATCCATTGTTTTACAAGAAGACAATAGAAGATGTTGACAAAGATGAGTGGCTCAAAGCTATAGAGCTCGAAATTGAGTCTATGTACATCAATTCTGTTTGGGATTTTATAGATCAACCTGATGGTGTTAAACCTATAGGTTATAAGTGGATCTACAAGAGAAAATAGGGTGTTGATGGAAAGGTGAAAACCTTCAAAGCTAGACTTGTGACAAAGGGTTATACCCAAGTTTAGAGGGTCGACTATGAGGATACTTTCTCACCTGTTGCCATGTTGAAATCTATCTGGATCCTCCTATCCATTAACTCATATTATGACTATGAGATTTGGCAAATAGACGTCAAGGCTACTTTTCTGAATGGAAATCTTGAGAAGACCATTTATATGGAGCAACCTAAGGGATTCATAACCCAAGGTCAAGAGCAAAAGGTTTGCAAGCTTAATCGGTCCATTTATGGATTGAAGCAAACTTTTCAATCTTGGAATATAAGATTTGATAACACAATCAAAATTTATGACTTTGATCATAATGTTGATGAGCTTTGTATTTACAAGAAAATCATCAACAGTTCAATAGCATTTCTAGTGTTGTATGTAGACGATATCCTACTCATTAGGAATGATATAGGTCTACTGACTGAAATTAAGAATTGACTAGCGACCCAATTTCAAATGAAAGATTTGGGAGAGACGCAGTTTGTTCTAGGCATTCAGATCTTTAGAGATTGAAAAAACAAAACGTTGGCACTGTCTCAAGCATCATATATTGATAAGATGCTTGTTAAGTTTTTTATGCAGAACTTCAAGAGAGATGTACTCCCTTTCAGACATGAAGTTATTTTGTCTAAGGAATAGTATCCTAAGACACCTTGAGAAGTTGAGGAAATGAGATGGATCCCCTATGTATTGGTTGTTGGTCGCCTGATATATACAATGTTATGTACTAGACCTAATATCTACTGTGCGGTGGGGATAGTCACTAAATATCAGTCTAATCTAGGATTTTATCACTGGACCGCCATTAATAACATCCTCTAATATCTCTAGAGAACGAGAAACTACATGCTCGTGTATGGTTCTAAAGATTTGATCCTTACAGGATACACGAAATCTGATTTCTAAACTGATAGGGATTTCAGGAGATCTACATCAGGATCGGTGTTTACTCTTAATGGAGAAGCAGTAGTCTAAAGGAATACCAAGAAAGGGTGCATTGTTGACTCCACTATGGAGGTTGAGTACGTAGTGGCTTGTGAAGCTGCTAAGGAAGTTGTTTGACTGAGGAAATTCCCGACTGATCTGGAAGTAGTACCAAACATGTCAAATCCCATCATCCTTTATTGTGATAATAGTGGTGTTGTGGCTAATTCTCAAGAGCCTAGGAGTCATAAACGCGGGAAGCACATAGAGCGGAAGTATCATCTCATCCGAGAGATTGTGCATCGAGGGGACATGATCGTCACGCAGATAGTTTTTAGAGCACAACGTTGCTGATCTATTTACAAAAGGCCCTCACAGCTAAGGCGTTTGAGGGTCACCTGTAGAGTATGGGTCTACGGGATAAGCCACATCTAGTCTAAGGCAAGTGGGAGATTTTGTACTGGGCGCATATTATGCCCTAGTTTATTGTTTTGTGTGTAGTTTTGTATTAGTGTGACTTTTATCACCCCACTAGCTTTAGAAAAAGTGGGAGATTATTGGGGTTGATGCCTTAAATCTTGTAGGTTCTTTATTTTGTAACTGTAATGTACAAATAATTTATTTATTTAATAAAATATGAGATGTTTTATTCGATATTTAGTAGCATTAACCCACAAACTAATAAACCAACATCCAAGGTTATCATCTATAGCTTAAACATGTATGTAGAGGAATACAAGTGGATCATGTTTAAGTGATAACCTAAATGATCCGTAGTAGATGCATAAGGATGGGTACCTTGTCCTGGTGATACTACAAATACGACCCGCTTTGTAGATGTTACAATTGTTGTAAAGTGCTACAAATGATTTTATCGTGATCATTCATGTAGAGATATATGAGTGGGCGTATTTTATACAAAAGAGTTTGTATAAGATCGTACCACGAAATGACTAGTTTCATTATATAACATCGTTCATAATAGAGACTTACATTTCACCAAGATGACCATAGGTGACATGACTTAAATCCTGAGTGTGTTGTGAACTTCCGCCTATGAAGGTAGTTCTTTGATTTGTATGGGTGAGAGTAGCCAGATCACTGACTCAATAAGCCTACCATTTTTGGAGATTCTTCTGATTGGGGAGCTGGAAACACAACTACACAAGACGAAATTCACTCATTCCTTGATGTGAGGGTAAATAGATAAATTGCTCCCTTAAAGGCTGATTTTAGGGCTTAACAATGTGGCGCCACTCTCTCTTGGCTCGAGAAGGGTTTGGTCATAGTTGGACTATGACTTATTGTTCATTAGAGGGATCAGTGGTACTTAAGAAGTTAGATGTAACTACAAGGGAAAAACGGTATTTTTGGCCTAGTTGTACTTACAAGAAATTTGTGATGGGTCATCACATTGTTAATTAGTTATATCCAACAAACACGGAAATATATCTGTAGTGACAAGAGTGCAGTTGTGGGTCTTTAGTGAAGTGATTGTGTTAGGTATCTGATTCCTACTCTTCAGCAAACCCAACAAGATAGGACGAGAATAGAGCAAGAGCTCTAATAGCAATATTATTGAAATATAGGAAATATGTAGTAATACAAGTAGGAAATATAAAAGATAGTCAATATCTCCTCACAGTAAATGAAAGAGATGTACAACACGAAATGAACTAAAGAAACAGCTACCCAGCCTATTCGAGAAGGTTGGAATTCTCTCCTTCATGAGTGCCTGAGCTTTGGCTCTCCTCAAAATCTCCATTCCTTTGCCTTCATCATCCCTGCTCTTAAAGAGACTTAGTGGTCCCCTTCCTTCTTCTTTTTCCATTCTGTTATTTCCATTTTCCCTTATTCTTCTTTCTCTATTATGTTATTTCCATTTTCCTCGTAATTCCCTTCCTCCCTCCATACGGTTATGCCCCTTTCATTCCCTATCTTTGGTGTAATTCCCCCTCTACCCTTCATTTTATATGTATTAATAATAGGAGGTCTAACAATACCGTCGGTCTCGAATTGCACCTTGTCTCAAGGTGAAGATAACGAAATTATTCCGAAATCAAGTGCACCGGTTCCCATGTGGCCTCACTCTCTAGTAGTTTCTTCCATTTTATCAGTCATTCCTTTGTAGCCAAATCTCAATTCCAGCGAACTTCGATGATAATTTCTTGCATCACTTGTAATTCAAACTATTATGTTAAAGCCAGGGGGTGTTGTTGAGTTTGTATGTTCTGCCCAAGCTTTTTTTTCAATTGAGACACATGGAAGACAGTGTGTATATTGGCCTCAGAAGGAAGATCTAATCTGTAGGCTACCATCCCTACCTTTTCTACTATTTTGTAAGGTCCATAATACTTGGGGGCCAGTTTTTCGCATCGTTTCTTTGCTAAAGACTTCTATCTATATGGATGTAAATTTAAAAATACTTCTTCACTTACTTCTAACTATAATTCCATCTATGGCGATCTGTTTGTTTCTTCATCCGGTTTTGTGCTATTATCAGATGTTCTTTTAGTGAATGTAAAGCGGCATCCCTTGCCATAAGTTGTTGTTCTACAACATTAGTAGTCTTCTTTTTGCTGTAGGAAAGCAAAGAAGGTAGTTTTCTACCAAAAGTTGTCTGATAAGGAGTCGTCTTGATTAAAGTGTTGAAGGTGGTATTATACCACAGTTCAGCCCAAGGAATCCATTTGCTCCATTTTGAAGGTTGCTCATTGCAAAAACACCTCAAATACATTTCGAGACACCGGTTAACTCGCTCCGTTTGGCCATCAGTCTGGGGGTGGAATGAGGTACTTCTTTTTAAAACGGTCCCCATCATGGAAAAAGCTCCTTCCAAAAATGACTAAGGAAGATCTTATCTCTATCAGTTATTATGGACTTGGGTACTCCATGATGTCTTATAACCTCCTGGATGAATAACTATGCAACATGTTTTACTGAGAAAGTGTGCTTTAACTTAATAAAATGAGCATACTTGCTCAATCGATCCACCACCACGAGAATAGAATTGAATCCATCAGATCCAGGTAGTCCTTCAATGAAGTCCATGGTCAGATCCTCCCAAATTTGTGTTGGAATAGGCAGTGGCTGAAGCAGACTAGTCGGGTTCAAGGCCTCTGTCTTGTTTCATTGGCATACCTCGCATTATTCAACATATTTTTTTATATATGACTTCATACCTTGCCAAAATAGCTCTCCTGACATCCTTTTATACGTCCTGAGAAAACTTTAGGTTGAGTTCTTGAAAATCACAAACCTCTCTTAATGCAGTAATTTACCATGTTGTAGTTGATATTTGGGTTTCCTATCCGGATCTTCCTTTAATATGGCAATGACCTTTCGTAGTTCTTCATCTTCCTCCACCTATTTAAGGACCACGTTAGCTTCTACCAATGACGGAGAGGTTACAAGCATTTTAGCTTCTATTGGTAGCCTTGACAAAGCATTTGCAGCTTTGTTTTGCAAACCCGGTTGGTAAAGTATTTCGAAGTCATATCCTATCAATTTGGTTAACTATTTCTGAAACTAGGATTATACCTCCTGTTGTTCCAACAAGAATTTGAGTTCTTTTTTTATCTGAAATCACGATGAATTTATACCCTAGGAGGTAATGACGCCATTTCTAAATGGCTAGCACTAAAGCCATAAGTTTACGCTCGTAAATTGACTTCTCTTGAGCATGAGGAGATAGTTTGTGGTTGAAGTAGGCTATCGGTCTGTCAGCTTGACTTAACGCTTCTGCCAAGCCAAATCTAGATGCATCTATCTCAATTACAAAAGGAAAAGTAAAATCAGGTAAAGCCAGCACTGGAATAATTCTCATTTTATCTTTAGTTCTTCAAAGACTTGTGTAGCTTGCTCATTCCAATGGAACTCGTTCTTATGGAGGAGTTGAGATAATGGTGCTACTATCTGCCCATAATTCTGCACAAATCTTTTATAATAACCAGTGAAGCCCAAAAATCCTCTCAATTCCATCACATTCTTTGGTCGAGTCTAATTAACCATGGCTCTGACTTTGTCATCATCTACCTCCACACCTCTTTCGGATACCCAATGTCCTAAGTATTGGATTCGAGGTTGGCAAAAGGGACACTTCTTTTGGTCGACATATAGCTTGTGATCTCGCAAAACATTAAAAACATCGGCCAAATGCGTCACATGAGTAGTGATATCAGGATTATAAATCAGAATGTCATCAAAGAAAACTAGCACAAACTTGCGTAAGAATGGCCAAATCTAAATGATCGTTTAATTAAGCCACACGATGCGACCAACGATTGGTCTTCTTCCTCGAAGCAAACATCATCTCCATATGTCTGAAGCTTCATCACGAACGACTAAAACACACAAAAACTTGAATATATATTTGATTGCTTGTTAATTATTCCCAAAAATGCAGGGGCCCTTACAAATTAACGCTGGACATGTAAAGAAATCTTTAAAAAGAGGCAATTATCCCAAAATTATCCATCAACAACAGCAACCACAACCATACTTAATGCTTAATGCTTAAATGCATTGCAGAAAACTTAAAAAGCCCACCGAGACTGTAAATGACATTCAATATAGCAATGGAATTTGGAAATCAGAATAACTTGGCTCTGATACTAATTGAAGGAACTCTAAAACTAGAGGACCTTTGAGCGGAAGCAAATCGTTCCAAACTCCATTGAGAAAGAACGCATACATTTACAATAATTCCAAACAGATTATGCATTAAAGATTAAATTACAACATACTTCTTAGACTAAATACAAAGGATCGAGTAACAATACCTTTGAAGAACTCTTTCTTCACATATTTCCCTCGATCAGTCACCAATGCGTCCAAACAGCACGAATGCAACGATCAACTGGAAGATCCTCGATCACCAACGAGTAAAACTCGATCAATCCTCGTACAGAACAAGACACCACCATAAGATTACCTTGGTATTCTTGGTGTGAGAATCCAGGAGTTGTGGGCTCTGTATGATTTTGGATAGAGGGATGGAGGAAGTGAACGATTGAGTATGCGATGAACAATCACATTAAAGAAGAAGTATATCGTATAGACTTGATACTCGATCGCATAGAGGAAGAAGTCTATCATATATACTTGATACTCGATCGTATAGGCTCTGTAAAGTTATTTGTAGTAAAACTCATTTTACACAATAGAAATCTATGAGATGATTCGACCTAATGATTTGAAAAACTATTTTTCCTTTTTATCTCACAATTACTATCAAACCATGTATAACCACCCACTTGAAGGAACTCTTATCAAAGAGTACCTCTGAACAGAAGCAAGATCGTCTCAACCTCATTGTGACAAAATTACCGCATTCACAATCAAACATACTAGTTATGCATTTAACAATAAATTACGGCATGCTTTGAACTTTAAACAACAAAGAGAACAAGATACATACCAGTTGAAAAACTTTTCTTCGCAAATCTCGCTCTCGTCAAAAGAATGCACCTCTCGCTCTCGCTATGTAAGCCAAAACCAATCGTCCACCAAATCGCACTATCGTCTACCCACGAACGAACTGCACTATCGTCTACCCACGAACAGACTCCTCTCGAACAAGGCAGCAGGGAAGACACCACCAGTTGGAACCCTCGATATTCTTGAAGTGAGAATCCAGAAGGTGTGGGTTCTATTGGATTTGGTAGAGGGAGGGAGGAAGGAACGATCGTTTACCACGACCAAGCAAGCGGGAGAAATCGAGAGTCTATCGTATAGACGGATGCTTGATCGTTCAGGTAGAGGTACACAATCGTGTAGTAAAAGAGGCTTGATCATATAGACAATCGTTTAGTAAAACGCTCGGGTGCGCGATCACGTTGAAAACGTTAGACGATCATTTAGGTAATTATATGTGATCATTTAGGAAAAGCGCGCGTGTACACGATCGTTTAGAAACTTTGAGTTGTCGTGTATGCTCTCGGTTTGTTATGTGATAGGCAGTGTACTCAATCGGTGAGTGAATATCTGATCTCTTCCAAAATGAAAACAATTTTCATTTTATCCTTTAGTTACGAAAACTGAATGCAACCTCCCACTAACTCATTCAGTTACGGAGAAAAAACCACAAATAATTATCCCATAATTGTTTAAATTAAAAAAATAAATATAATCATATTATATTTATAACCTATGATTTAATATCACATCATATGCAATATATGAACCATAGTCTTTTTCTCCCCCACTAGTTATAAACCATATTTATACTATTTTCCTCCAATTAATGTATCATATACATCATGTCAACTATATCATATATAATTAATCAGTTCAATCATATCATATATAATCGAACTCCCTATTGTCAATTTGAACACTTCAAACTGACCCAAAAACTAATTCTCAACTTAAATCCATTGAGCTACCAAGGGGTCCTTATGGACCTATGGCTCGAAGCTCTAATGGTACGTGAATAGCTGACTAAACTCTTTAGCCACGAGATCCACCAACCGTTAACTGCCAGGCATTCTACGTAAAGACCGACAGCTGAACTCTTCTCACTACAGATATATTTATGTGTCCATCGGATATAACCAATCAACAATACGTTAACCCTTCACAGATGCTCGTAAGTACAACTGGGCCAATTTACCGTTTTGCCCCTGTAGTTACATCTAACTCCTTAAGTACCACCAATCCCTCTAATTAACAATACAACATAGTCCTACTATGTGTGGACACCTCTCGGGCCATGAGAAGGTGTGTGGCGCCACATCGTTCAAGCCCCAGAATCAGCCCTTAAGGGAGCAATCTATCTACTTACCCCTGCTTTGGAGAAGGAGTGAATTCCATCTTATGTAGCTGAATTCCCAGCTCCCAAATTAGACAAGTTTCTAAAGTGGTAGGTTTGAGTCGACGATATGGCCACTCGCACCCATGCAAATCAAATGACCGCCCTCAAAGGCAGGAGTTCCCAACTCACTTAAGATTGAGGTCATGTTACCTATGGTCATCCTAGTGAAATGAAGTCTCTGTCATGAACAACGTTATATAACAAGACTATATCACTTCATGGTCCGGTCTTCTACAAACTCCTTTGTATAGGACGCCCCCGCTCGCATGTCTCCACATGAATTATCAAGATCAAACCATCTGTAGTAAGTTACAATGCTTGTAACTATTCTACAAAGCGGGCTGCATCCGTAGCATTACCAGGATAAAGTTTCCCTCCTATATCCATATACTACAGAATATTTTGGTTATCACTTAAGGCATGATCCACCTGTATGTCTCCATATACATGCTTAAGATACAACGACAACCAGGGATCTTAGTTTATTGGTTTGTGATAAAGTAATTAAAACATCCAATGTTCCATAGACAAAAGTGAAGAAAAATATCAAATATTATTACATCACAAGTGTTTGTTCAATACTGTGTTTACAAACTACAAGACGTAATGAGAGTTTAGGACATCATCCCCAACACCACCAAGGTCGGTTATTTTAAAAAAGAAATATTAATTATCATATAATTAATAAATATAAATAAATACAATAACTAACTTATCATATTATATTTATAACATATAGTTTTAATATTGCATCATATGCAACATATAAACCATAGTTCTTTTTCTATTTTATGACATTTAATATATATATATATATATATATATATATATATATATATATTAATTCCTCAAATCTAATAATGTATCAAATACATTATATCAATTATATCATATATAATTGAATCAATTTAATTATATCATATATAATAAAATTCACTCATGTTAATTTGAACATTTCAAACTAACCTAAAATCTGATTCTCAACTTGAATCCATTGAGCTACCAAGGGGACCTTATGGACCTGTAGCTTGAAGCTTCAACAGTACGTGAATAACTCACTAAACTCTTTAATCACAATATCCACCATCCATTAACTGTCGGGCACTCCACTAAAGACCGACAACTGTACTATTCGTACTACAGATATAATTCTGTGTCATTGGATATAATCAATCAACAATGTGATGACCCTTTACAAACTGCTCGTAAGTACAGATGGACCAAATTACTGTTTTGCCCCTATAGTTACATCTAACTCCTTAAGTACCACTGATTTCTCTAATGTACAATAAGTCAATGTCCCACTATGACTAAGTCCTCTCTTCCCAAGAAAGGGTATGGCCACTATGTTCAAGATCTGGAATCAGCCTTTAAAAGAGCAATTTATCTATTTATCCCTGCATCGGGGAAGAAGTGAATAACGTCTTGTGAAGTTGATTTCCCAGCTCCCCAATCAGATGAATTCCTAAAATGGTAAGCTTGTTGAGTTGGCAATCTGGCTACTCTCACCCATATAAATCAAAGGACCACCTTCATGATCAGGAGTTCCCAACTCACTCAGGATTCAGATCATGTCACCTATGGTCATCCTAGTTGAATGTAAGTCTCTATTATCAACGATGTTATATAAAGAGATTAATCATGTTGTGGTCTGGTCTTATACAAACTCTTTGTACAGGATACCCCCGCTCGTATGTCTCCACATGAATAATCAGGATCAGATCATTTGTAGCACTTTACAACACTCGTAACACCTACAAAGCGGGTCGTATCCATAGTGTCGCTAGGATGAGGCACCCAACCTTATCCATCTACTATAGACCATTTAGGTTATTATTTAAACAAGATCCACCTGTTTGTCTCTACATACTTGTTTAAATTTACATAAAATAACCTTGGATCTTAGTTTATTGGATTGAGTAAATGCTTATAAAATAACACTTATTTTATTAATAACAATATGTTTATATAGAGTTTACAAACTACGAGACTACAAGGAGATTTAGGATACCATTCCCAACAACAGTTACCCAGTCTATTCGAGAGGGCTGGAATTCTCTCCTTCACGAGTACCTCAACTTTGGCTCCCCCCAAAATCTCCCTTCCTTTGCTTTCATCATCCCTGCTTTTAAAGAGACTTAGTGGTCCCCTTCTTTCTTCTCTATCCATTCTGTTATTTCCATTTTCCCTCCTTCTCTCTCCATTCTGTTATTTCCATTTTCCCTGTAATTCTTCCCTCTATACGGTTATGCCCCTTTCATTCCCTATCTTTGGTGTAATTCTCCCTCTACCCCTTCTTTTATATGTATTAATAATGGGAGGTCTAATAGACTGACAGTTAATGGTTGTTGAATAATTTAATTAAAAGAGTTTAATTAATTATTCAAATACTATTGGAGCTTCCATCTACAGTTCTATAAGGTCCCTTCTGCTACTCAACAGGGATTTATGAGAATCAATTTTGGCATAATTTGAATTGTTTAAATTAATTGAGGAAATTAATTATATGTGATATAATTCACTTAACTTAATTAATATGATATAATTAATACAATGTATTTGATACATTATAATATAAAGTTTATTTGAGAGGAAATAAATATTTGAATATGATTCAAATATTAATTATGTGAATTGGATTCATATAATTAAACTTAATATAAATGTGATTTATATTAAATATCACAAATGATTGAGATGACTAAAACTATAGGAGATATTGTATTTGAAACAATATAAAAACTATAGGTTATATGTCATATATGATATAACATATAGTTATATATACATATAATAAGTTAGTTATTATATATATATAATTGTTATTTAAATTAAAATTATTTTTAATTTTAACTTTTTTTTTTTCAAATTAAAGGGAGGGAAATAACTTCCTATTAGGGTTGATGCCCTAAATCTCGTAGGGCCCTGTAGTTTGTAAACACTTGTATGAGCAAATATTTTGTGATTTATAATATATGATATTTTATTCATATTGTCTATGAAATATTTGATATTTTAGTTGCATTAACCACAAACCAATAAACTAAGATCCATGATTATTGTTGTAACTTAAACATGTATGTGGAGACAAACAAGTGGATCGTGTTTTAAGTGATAACCTAAATGGTTTGTAGTATATGGATAAGGCTGGATACCTTATCCTAGTGACACTACGAGAATGACCCGCTTTGTTGGTGTTACAAATGTTGTAAACTGCTATAAATGATCTGATGCTGATCATTCATGTATTAGACATGTGAACGAAGATATTCTATAGAAAGAAGTTTGTATAAGACTAAACCATGAAATGTTTAGTCTTGTTATATAACGTCATTCATAATTAAGACTTTCATTTCACTAGGATGACCATAGGTAACATGACTTTAATCCTGAGTGAGTTGTGAACTCTTGCATATAAGAGCGGTCTTTTGATTTGCATGGGTGAGAGTGGCCAAATCGGCGACTTAACAAGCCTACCATTTTGGGGATTCGTCTGATTGGGGAGTTGGGAACTCAGCTACACAAGATGGAATTCACTCCTTCCCCGAAGTAGGGGTAAGTAGATAAATCGCTCCTTTAAGAGCTGATTTCAAGTCTTGAACAATGTGGCACCACACCTTCTCTTGGCCCGAGCGGAGTTTAGTCATAGTGAGACTATGATCTATTATTCATTAGAGAGATCAGTGGTACTTAAGGAGTTAGATGTAACTACAGGGACAAAACGGTAATTTGGCCTAACTGTACTTACAAGCGATTTGTGAAGGGTCATCATACTGTTGATTGGTTATATCCAATGGACACAGAAATATATCTGTAGTGCGAAGAGTGCAGCTGTTGGTCTTTAGTGGAGTGCCCGATAGTTAGCGGATAGTGAATAAAGTAATTAAAGAGTTTAGTCAGTTATTCACGTACCATTGAAGCTTCAAGCTATAGATCCATAAGGACCCCCTGGTAGCTTAATGAATTCAAGTTGAGAATCAGTTTTTGGGTTAATTAAAAATATTCAAATTAATAAGAGGGAATTTGATTATATATGATATAATTAAATTAATTCAATTATATATGATATAATTGATATAATGTATTTGATACATTATTGTTTGATTGGAGGAACTAATATTTAAATATGATTCAAATATAAATTCTATGAATAAAATTCATAGTTATTAAATTTAATATAAATATGATTTATATTAAATGCTATAAAATAAGGAAAAATAACTATGGTTTATATATTGTATATGATGCAATATCAAAACTATAGGTTATAAATATAATATGATAAGTTAGTTATCATATTTATTTATATTTATTAATTATTTGATAATTAAAAATCTTTTTCACAATAACCACCCTTAGTGGGTAGTTGTATGGTTTTATGGAAATTTTGGGATAAAATGAAATTTGATTTCAAAATCTCACATATCTCATATTATTAGCAATCGAGTTACTACACGATAGCATTGGGAGACTATACGATAGCTTTCTTATCTAGACGATCGAGCATTGAGTCTATGTGATAGACTTCTTCTTCTACATGATCGTGTTATCGTTTACTTGATCGTCTCCTCCTCCACTCTAAATCTTCCCTCTAACCAAAATAAGTCAGAGCCCACCACTCTTGGATTCTCACATCGAGAATACCAAGGTAATCTAGTGGTAGTGTCCGGTTTGTTCGAGGATCGAGTTACTGCTCGTTGTCGTTCGAGGGAGATCGTCTTGCTCGTTGCATTCGTGTTTGATCGAGCGATATACTTGAAGAAAGGTTCTTCAAAGGTATAGTTTCTTGATCTTTTGTATTTTATTCAAAGCATGCTATAATTTAGTTTATAATGCATAATTTGTTCTATATGATTGTAAATGTATGAGTTCCTCCTTCACATGGAGTTTGGATGATCCGCTTCCGCTCAAAAGTCCTCTACAATTAGAATTCCTTCACTTCCCTCCCCTTATTCTCTCTGGGAGAAACGTAGTGATGTGGGAAGTGGTTATGGGAGATGATATCTTCTTCTTCTTCCTCTTTACAATTTTTTTTTCAGACTCTCTGTAGTGTGTGTGATTATGTTTTTCTCTGAGAAAATTATCTCTAAAAAATCTTCAATCCTTTTTCCCAAACTTTTCAGAGCCTACACACTTCAGATATTTTCACCATATCCTAAGGAGAATAAAGAGAAAAAAATTGTAGTGGTGTCCACTTTTTCAATTCTTTGTTCAAGGGTTCGAGATTGTTAGTGACTGAAAAGGAGTAAATCCGTGAAGGCAATGAATTCTTCAAGGGTAAGATCTTCTTTAACTCTAATTCTATTTTTTTTTTCCTTCTCATGCATGCTGTAAATTTTTGTGCTAATGTATAATTATATTTTGGTTCTGTAAAATTCTCAATTCAGTGAAAAATTAAAAATTGGGACGATCCCCACTTCCACAATAGAACTTCCCTATTCCTTCACAAACAATTCCGAAAAACATCCTAGCACAATTATATTAATTGGTTTTATCCTAAAAAAAGGAGACATTTAATTAAGTAGTCACCTTATAAATGTATCTAATCTTATCGATGTATATTTTCAAATAATCGTGTTTTTTTTTCCTAATAATTTAATTAAAAAATATTAAATACATATGAAATAAGATGGAAACCTTTAACAAAATTAAAATCAAAACCTAGGGCCGTTTGGGGGTCGAGTTAGTTATTATACTCAATTGTTTTTATATTTATAATAGCATGTAGTTTATAATAGTTTGTGTTTGTGGGCATTATTCTAGTTACAATAATCTGTATTTGGGGTATATACTATTTTAGTATGAGTAAAAAATAATAAACATTGTAGCAAAATTCATTTGAAATAGTAATAGTAAAAATTGCAACAAATAGTAAACATTTTGCCAAAGTGAGATTCGAAATAGTAATATGGTAGATTATAATAGTTGGAAACATCAACTATTATATAACTGGAGTCTTAAATATGGATTGAGCTATAATTACCCGATCCATCGACTCAAACACCCCTAAGTAAACATTATATATTGAAACATATTAAGTGCATCCACCTTCATTATTCCGAAAAAACTCTTCCTACTAAAGATGCACTCAAGTATTGTCCATCTGATTTTTTTTTTTTTTTTTTTTTTTAGAATATAGTTTAGAAATGAGTGAGATATTCTCCTTTTTTTAAAAAAAAAACCAAATATGTGAGTGTGAAATGATTATTTAAATTAGATTTAGCTCTTATTATTACTATTTTGTAATGCAATTAAGTAGTGACTCTTGTGTGTTGAATCTTTTAATATTATTTTTAACTTAATAAAATAAAATTTTTATTTAATTATCTATCATATTAAAATTTTATGTCTAAATATTATATAAAACATATATATAAATAAACTTCGGCTTTTGGATTTTTTAAAATTTAGAATTGCAGGCCCAAGAACAATAATGGGCTCATTAGCCCAACCCAAAAAAAGCAATAATGCTATACTTAAATACCGATTATTTGACCTATGTAACCAGCGTTCGACATGGCACCTTGTGTTTTTGCTGAAAATCTCCTGATCTCTGTAATGTCAATGCCGTAAAAAGTAAGTTCCCACATTCTATACTACTTTTCTTTAATTTCTTCTGTTCGTTTGAACCACTGTTATCGTTTTGTCGAATCCCATCTTTAGGGTTTTGTCTGCATTTAGGGTTTTAGGTTTAATTCTTTATTGGATGAATTCCTGGTAGACATGAAGCTTATTTTGATGATGTATACAAATCCCTTTATTTTCTTTTGGTTTTATACCTTAGGTTTTGATTCTTTATTGGTGATTGAAGGTTATTATGGAAACCCCACGTATAAAGTCTTGGCTTTTACTCTTATATCTTGATGATTGATTTATAATGTTTTCGTCCAGAATTGTAGGTTAAACCGAAAACAGTCATACCGAGTTAGCAACAGATGATTATGAGTACTACTAGGATGGAAAATAACAACGATCAGTGTAGGGGCAGAAAGATTTTTGTTGGGGGCTTATCAGCCGAATTGACTGAGGATGAGTTCAAAAATTACTTTGAAAAGTTTGGTAAGATAACTGATGTCGTTGTGATGCATGATAGTGTAACCAACCGCCCTAGAGGATTTGGATTCATCACATTTGAATCTGTAGAATCTGTTGACTCTGTTCTGCAGAGTAACTTTCATGAGCTGAATGGTAGACGTGTGGAGGTGAAGAGAGCTATCCCGAAAAAGGGAAACTACAATGGTGGTCATATTCCCAATGCTAGAACACAGGGAGGAAAAAGCCCTCTTCCTAATAGTAATAGGAATGTTCCTTTCCCTTACCCTTATTATGGTTCTAGTTATCCAGTTTATCCTGGTTTTACACCTTTTCCACATTATGGAGGACCAGGAGTTGATTTGTATGGCTCTCACTTGTATGGGAATTGGTTTCCCCCTAGCTTTGGTAACATGGCTTCGGAGGGCACGTGGTATGGACCTAATTTTTTTGGTGTTGGGATTTTTCCTCCACCTTATAGAAATTCTCTAATTCCTCCAATATACTCAAGCAAGGGGCTCTCAGATACAGGGACTGGAAATGGAATGGTTGATACAAGAAGAAATGGGGAGATAAAGCAGAACACTACTGGAAAACGAATTATGTCAGCTGATGCGGTGCCATTTCAGATCAAAGACAGAACTTGAAGGGATTCTTAAAGACATGGAAACTTAGTTGATAAGTATTTGTTATTGGATTTGCATCTTACATAAGGGCATTTGATTTGTAAATTCTGTCATGGATAGAATTAGATCTATGTCTCATTCTTTCTATCATTCTCTTCAATTTCAAAACTCTCCTAATGCTTTTTTTAGTTTTTTTTCCTAACTTTCTATGGTGCTGACTCCATGATCCATTCGTAGAATTTTAATCTTTGTAATATAATTGTTTTCATGATTCAATCTTCTGTTAGGAATTTGGGTTATCCGTCTTGTAAATGACTGATAAATGAATCTATATATAAAGGAGTTATAGATTTAATCGTTGGCTTCCTAAACAGGATACAGGATACATGAATCTCTATTTTGAGGTTTGGCAATGCTTGCGAATAATTCTTGTGGGCCAAGGCAATGATCACTTGGAATATGGTGCACCTTAGTTATTGTTTCATTATGGGCTTGTGAAATATTGAGTAGTTATCAATAGGAATTAGTTCAGTTTAGTTTTTTTTTTTTTTTTTTTTTTTTAATTTATTTCTTAGCATTTTTTAAAAAGAAAAGGTTTTGACTCCGAAAAGACACGTGTCGTTGGCTAAGCCCTCATGATGGATGAGATGCGGTGGCTACCGGATAATGTAATTCTCATCGAGTGATGCTTTGCAGATGACTTAAATACGCAATAGGATATTATAATTGCAGATGACTTAAATAAGCAATAGGATATTGTAATTGGCAATGTGGTCTTACTGCTACGATTCAAATTCATTTGTTTGCTTCAATATATTCACAAAAATTTATAGAGTTGAGATTTGGACATATCACCAAGAAGATAATGACAGAGACAGTGTGGTGACAAAGGGAAGATGACAAACAAGGCAGGTAAAAGACTAGGCATATTAACAAGGCAGGTAAAAGACTAGGCATATTCAATGAATTGCATGCCGGAGAACTAAAACATTGATAATTTTTTAATCCTTAGTTTTGTTTGGTTGTTTTCAATAAATAAAAATGAATTAATTTATTTATAAATATAGTAAAATGTATCACTGATAGTTCATGATATCGTAGTTCGTACTTTATTGTTAAATATCTATCGCTAGATAATTATATTTTGTTATCAAATAAATAGAAAATGGTGGTATAATTATATTTTGTTATCAAATAAATAATGTCCTAAATTATTAGAAAATGGTGGTATTAGGGCTTTAATTTATAGTCTTTATAGAGACAGTTGTTGGCTAATGGCTACTCAACAACCAACTTTTGAAAAGGGAGTGACAGCTTTATTGCCATTTGAGGTTAAAGATACATGCCTTGTCTGGCCTTTTTAATGTAGCTTAAGTCCAATTCTTCAACATTTCTCTTTACACCTTTTACTTCATTTCTATTCTTTTCTACATACATGATATAACAAAATATGTATAATTATAATGCAAACGTACTCGTAATTTTGTTTACTTATATTATTTTTTAAGCAAAATATGCATGTAATTAAAACTAAAAAAAATCCTTTTTTTTGTATAAAATTATATTTAAGAATTACATTAATTATTCTTTATTTCCAAGAAAATGATGTCATGTGACTTACGGAAATGAGAAAAAAAAGGTTAAATAAAAAGAAGATATAATTTGATTGATTTTTAAATAAGTATTGTCAGATATTTTTTTCTGACGGAGAAATAGGGTACAGGGAAGAATATTTCAACTATATTTCATAATCTATTAATTTCGTGTGTGTTATTATTTTGTGTCTATGAGAAAATTTTAAGACATTTTCATAATCTATTAATTTCGTGTGTGTTATTATTTTGTGTCTATGAGAAAATTTTAAGACATTTTCCTTAAATGGAAAATTTTCAGTAGAACTTTCACTTAATTTGTTCCATAATTATTTCACTTAATTTGTTCCATAATTATATCAATAGTTTCTAAATGTAAAACTATTTAGTTATTATGCTTTCAAAATAACTCATTTAATTTGTTCCACTTTTAATTCCTCCTCCACTTGAATGCTCAAAGGACTATAAAGTAGACCTATAATATTCTTTACTTTTGATGTTAGACTAAAACTAAATCCAAGATAATTATCTGTATAAGAAAAATATTTTGATTTTAAGCTACACTCGTCTTTATAGCCAATCAAGTGTCTACTCTCACATTGTTACATGATAAATTTGTCTTTTTTTAAAAAAAGAAGATATTTTTTTCTTATTCATAATTTAAGGAAATGCATAGAGATAGGTGAAATTTGGGTGTACTCGTCTTATAATATTATGAAATTATAATATAAGATTTTCTTAACTTTTTTTTTATTAAAATATATAAATTTTTAAACCATCTAGGTAACTATATTTTTAAATAGTTGGATGGAGTTCTTCATGGACATTGATGCATGCCAATAATAAATAGGAAAAAAACCTTGGTACAGCATGTTGTGCAGCACTCTACACTCTAAAATCTCATCATAATAATAATAACCAATAACCACCCTGAATTTGTTGAGGAGGCGGTTAAAGTTTCATATGAGCTAATAAGATGATGATTATGAGTATATAAAATAAGATAACTATCTATAATGATATAAAGTCATTTAAAAACCACGAGAGTTTATATCCAAGATAGATAACATCATGCAAGATGTGTGGAGGTTCATTGTCTCAACAAGTAGTATCAAAGTCATCTAGGTATAGAATTCTCGAGGACAGTGTGTTCAAGTGTAATTTCAGTGGTTCTTTAACGAAACTTGAATAGGACGCGTTGTTTTTTATGATATGACAAATTCAAGACATTCCAACATAATTCAATACAAAACTAACCTCAATTGGAATCTTTTTCACTTTTTTCACACATTTGATATACATTTAAATTTTCACACACCAGAAAGTCTAGTATATAAACATGTTTGTACTCAGTAGACAGCACAGTAAGCTACTCTGCCTCCGAACGTCAAGGCTGAAAGTCAGGAATGGCGGAATGGGATGGCCATGGCCCCATCCCCCCACAATACCAAAAGGACAACTTTTGTTTTTGTCCAAATCCCATAGCCATCGTATAAAAACAGTGTTTGTGACACGCCTATATCTTTGTTCTTGTTGGATTTTCTGTTGACACTTTTCCCTGTTGGGTTTCAAGTTGGAAATCAAATAAATTACACCCATCAACATTCAAAAACACAGTTCTGTTTCAACTTTAAAGATGAAAATAGATTTGATCCTTTGGACTGCAACGAGAAGAACACAACACAAAACTCTGCACACCATAGTACTGTACGAAAAGACACCAATCTCAGACCTCTCTGCTCGTCAAATCCATCAGACCTGCTCTGTACTGACCCTCTGATTAAAGCAACAAAAAAAAAAAAAAAGAACCAAAGAAACAATGTAACCCAAAACCAAATCAATGGCTACAATAAAGACATAATTCCAATTTTGGTTAACTGACCCTCGCTTGCCTCCCTCTCTGCCCTTCATAAACTCCTAGATTTAGCAACCTTCTGTAATTGGAGAGAGAGAGTCTCAAAAGCCATTGAAGGTGGCCAATAATGTTTCAAAACTCTTCAGCATTAAGGGGAAATTGGGTGCTTTTTAGAACAGTAAATGTGTGATTACACAACACTCCTCTGTGAATTCTTTCTGAATTTTTTTATTTGGGGATTCTGTAGTTGGAGACTTGAAGAGTAATTTAATCACAGTCCAATATGCATGTATTGTTTCTTTATATACACGGATCCCTATGCATAGGGGGTATTTTCTCCCTTAGTTTTTTGAAAAATTTTCATTTTTGTTTGTTTCATATGCACAGAGATTGTGAGAGTATATGCATTTTTCATTTCATTTAGAAACATCCCATTTCTTTCAATGAACTATGCAAAACTTAAATCATGAGCTTATTTCATATCCAATGATTGAGTTGCTTTGCTTCATTATCAACTTGCAGCAAAAACACAAGAAACTTTTACATAAGTAGACAACTAGAGTTAGTAAGAGAAATGGACATGGAAACTAGTTCTGAGCCTCAACAACATTCTCACTACCAGCACCAAAGCCAGGCAATTTCAGCAGTAGCTGTCTCTAATACCATGTCAAATAGCTTCTTAGCTTCTCACCATTACAATGGAGATTTTCTTTCTCCTTTGTCTGTAATGCCACTCAAGTCAGATGGGTCTCTTTGTATCATGGAATCAATCAGCACATCACAATCTGAAGGTTTGTTTCTTTCTTCCTCTGTTCTGTCAAAAGCTTTATTGTTATGAAGCTGTTTTAAAGAAAATATTTTTACTTTTTGATGCTTAGAAATATTGCCAGATATCTCACCAAAACTGGAGGATTTTCTTGGTGGTGTAACTCATGGAAAAGAGGCCACAGCACTAAGCTTAGACAGCATATATTACAATCAAAATGCCGAGACTGATTCAGAGAGACAACATTCTTTGAATCTTTTTAAGCAACAAGAACAACAACATATTCTTTTTCATTCTCAGCTATATTATTCTGGAACGTTCCATTATCCTGCTGAGGATCCCAACAAGAAGTCTCACATTGCATGCTCTTGTTCTGAAATTCGACAAGATATGGAGCAGCGGATCAATGGCTGCTGCTTTGTAGGGATGAATTCCCAAGACTTGCAGCCACTTAGATTGTCCATGAGTCCTGGTTCTCAGTCTAGTTGTGTTACTGCTCCAAGCCAAATTTCTCAACCTGGACCAGCCACCATGGAAACAAAGAAAAGGGGTCTGGCCAGTCAAAAGCAGCCGGTCTATCGGAAGTCGATCGACACGTTCGGACAAAGAACTTCACAGTACAGAGGTGTTACGAGGTTGTTCTAAAGTTTCTAATATGTTATGTTTGTTCTAACAGAAGTCATTCAAAGTTTGTGCTTTTGTTTTCAATGTTAATAATATTTTGGTTGTTCTTTCTTATCAGGCATAGATGGACTGGTAGATATGAGGCTCATTTGTGGGATAATAGTTGTAAGAAAGAAGGTCAAACCAGGAAAGGAAGACAAGGTTAGTCAGATTTTAGACAATGTTTTTCCCTCTTCTTCAAATCAATGTTCTAACTTCAAACCATTTCCTTGTTGTCTGTCATGTTCAACTTCCTTATGGATGCTGTCTAATTCAATTGTGTGGACATCAGTTTATCTCGGTAAGCCTTTGCCGAAGAACTTTGCGGTAGGAAGTCAATCACATTGAAGTTCATTGGTAGTTAATTTGAATTTCAGGTGGCTATGATATGGAGGAGAAAGCAGCAAGAGCTTATGATCTTGCAGCTCTCAAGTACTGGGGACCCTCCACACATTTAAACTTCCCGGTATGATATGATTATAGTGCTATCAACCAGTTTTGGTCTTCAGAATCCTTATGTTAATGGTCATTCTACAGTTAAAGAACTATCAACTTGAAATTGAGGAAATGAAGAACATGAACCGCCAAGAATATGTCGCGCACCTGAGAAGGTATTTGAAAGTTCGACATTATTGTTTCAGTTTGTTGCCATAACGTTCGCTCTTCATATCTCTTTGTTGATAGTATCATTTTCTGGTTTTTGGTTTTGACAGGAAAAGCAGTGGATTCTCCAGGGGAGCTTCCATATACAGAGGAGTAACTAGGTGTGTGTTTATAAGATTCAATCAATGCTCTACACTACTTTTCTTTCTGCTAAATCTGCATCATTTTGTTTACTAGAATCTTTTGACTGCTTTTTCAGACATCATCAGCATGGGAGATGGCAAGCTCGGATCGGGAGAGTTGCTGGGAATAAAGACCTCTATCTTGGAACATTTGGTATGTTGCTATTGCTATTAAGTTTCAGGCTGTTAAATCTAATTTCTAATATGTTGACACTTTTCATCTAATATGTCTTGAATGTACTGATGATGCATAGTGTTTCGCTCTTTTTTTTTGTTATCTTTACCAATCCAATTTCTATAGCAGCTTTGTTTATCCTATTTAGCTTATTTTCATTACAATGATGTCCAGGCACACAAGAGGAAGCTGCAGAAGCATATGACATAGCAGCTATCAAGTTCCGCGGTGCAAACGCCGTTACAAACTTTGACACGTCAAGGTACGATGTAGAAAGGATCATAACAAGCAGTAGCCTCCTTTCGGGAGAGTTTGCGAGACGAAACAAAGAACAAAAACCAACCAACACCATCGAACATAAAGAACCAAAACAGAACATCGCTCAAACTGAAGACCCCTCAGAGATATCAAACAACTTAGATTGGAGGACGGTATTCCACAACAACCTGCTGCTTGATCCAAGCGAAACTGTCGAAGCCATAGACCAAAAGTCCATGACATCAAGCGGATACATGAATCATGTAGTAGGAGTGGTCGAAACCGAAAGTTGTAATCAGGAAATGGTGAATGATTCAAGAAAGTACAAGGCTCACTTCCCCAATGCTTCCTCTGTAGTGAGCAGCCTGAGCAGCTCAAGGGAAACGAGTCCTGATAAATCAAATGCTTCATCCTCGGTGTTATTTGCAAAAGCCCCATTTGGAAGCAATGGAAGTAATTGGCTTCCATCACCACCCCAAATGAGGCCTGCTCTTATTTCTTTGCCTGTTTGGAATGATGCATGAGACAGCTTCTTTCCATGTTTTCTTTTCAATGTTTAGAAACATGTAATGAATTCTAATCCAAATCCAATCCAATCCACCTTGTTTTCAACAAATCTTTTGTCTCAAAATTCTGAAAGATTTTGCACAGTTTGAAAGGACTAACTATTTTTAATTCGTCTTTGTTACAATATTTATTATTTTTTATCTATCCAGTCTAAAATAGTATATATCTCAAACATAGACAATTATAATTCAAGATTAACAAAGTTGGCACCCCTAACATAGACTATTATAACTTACAAACTAAAATCATCAATTCAGCATTCCATGTGTTCTCTTTTCTTACTAATCTTTTTTTAAATAGGAAGTACAAATCCAGCTAAGAGCCATTGCCAATAATGCAAAGTTGCAAATAGGCCATGGCTTTGACCCAAAAAAATCCATATTTTTACTCGGATATCTTTTTTCCTTCTTTCTTTTCTGTGTCTCTCAATCTGCAGACCCATCATCATAGCCATTCCTGCTTTGGTGGTGGTGTTTGTTTGTATTTTTTTTTTTTAACCTGAGGCTTTGGTTAAAGGTCACACAAAGTCGACACTTTCACTTTTCTTTATCCAACCAAAGATTTTCAAACAAAAGTTTCATCAAGGGAAGAAGATTTTGGCTTATTCTGGGAATTAACAGCAAAAAAAGAAAAGAAAAAGACAACTGGTTTGCATAATGTTGTGTTTGTGCTGTTTAAAAGCAAAAATGGAAGGGGATTTTTTGAGTATTTGAAATCCCACTTTTACCATAATTTGTTGGATTATTGGAGGAATGGGGTCATCACTATTTTGCTTTCTTTGTGTAAACACTTGAAATAAATGCCAAGTGGGTCTCATTTGTGCGATTCCCACGTGTGTAACTGCTATTTCTGCACGAGTGACCAACTGCCATCTCCATTATTTTTAAACTTAGGATGTTTGAAATTAGAAGTAAAAGAAAAAGGAGAGAAAAAATAACTTTCACGTTCAGGAGATTTGGATAGATTAGAGTGAATTTGTTTGGGAAAGAGTTGTAGATTTACGAGAGGTCTCACGACTAAACAATTTCACTTCTTATCTCAAACGTTAGTACATGGAGTGTACTCATTTTGACTCTTTTAAGTAATTAGATAAAAAGTACGTGCGATGCATATGATCATAATTTTTTAGAACATAAATTTTGAGGGTAAAATTTGAATAACGAAATGAATATTTTTCATTTATTTTAAATAGTAAATATTTAATATGATTTTACGAAATCAACCAAGAAATAGTAAATAGGGTTGTATGGTTTTTTTTATAAGTTAATTTACAATGTTAAAATGAGCAACCAAACTAAGCATATATAGGAAAAATTACCGATTTTGACACACAAAAAATTTTCAATTCAAAATTAATCTCATTTTTAAAATATACTTTTTCTTAATCTCTTTCCCATCCTTTCTGTCTTTAAGTGGGGGGACCCACTATGTGAAAAATATCATTTTGTCTTTCAATAAATTATCATTCAATTGCTTTGAATATGAAATCACCAAACTTACTTAACTCACATATCTTAAATTAGAAACTTCAATCTTTCAGTTTCACATTTTGTTTTCAAGATAAAAATGTTTTATGTGGGGGTCCAACTTTAGAGAAATAATCCTTTTTAAATGGTCCTAAGTTTAGAGGAACAATTTCTTTCCTTTTTTAGAGTTCCAAAAGAGGCACATATGTTGAAAATTAGTCTTTTATTATTATTTTTTTAATGTTGAAAAGTAGTTGTTTGTCTCGTAAAGTTGAGTTTATAAGTCTTTTGTCTCGTAAAGTAACTTCACAAGACAAACTTACAACATTACGAAACAAACGAGATAGTTTGTAGTTTGTCTCGTAAGTTATAAATTTATCTTGTGAAGTTACTCACGAAACAAAAGAAAGAAATGAACACAACCTTACGAGACAAAAGACTGACTTTTGTAACATTATTAAAATTTGAAATTCAGGAACTAAATTGAAACAAAACTCAAATTTTAATGGTAAAATTGTAACATTGTGAAACTTAGGGACTAAATTAAAACAAAAACTCAAAATTTAAGGACTAAATATGTAACATTTTAAAACCTAAAAATCAAATAGAAAGTAGAACCAAAATCTAAGGACCAAAAATGTATTATTCTCTTTAAAAAAAGAAAAAAAATATATCAATGGTCCATAAGTTTTGGGTATAGCTTCTATTTGATCCATAGATTTCCAAATGTTACACATTCAGTCCTTAAGTTTTAAGTTTTGTTTCAATTTAGTCCCTAAATTTTAAAATGTGATAATTTTATACTTAGATTTGAGTTTTGTTTCAAGTTAATCTCTAAGTTTCAATATTTATATTTTTAACCCCAATTTTTCATTAAATACTCACATTTAATCATTGTTGTCAATTTCTATTAATTAATTAAAAACAAGGGAGATTTTCAAAAATAGAAAAATAAAGAAAATTATTTACACAAAATAATAAGATTTTGATTTCCTTTAATAGAGGTCGATAGAGGCGGATAGAAGTCTAATGATATTTATTAGACATAGAAAATAGAAGTCAATAATATATATATTTTTTTTCTAACCGAATTCTTTCCTACCGTTTTAATACGAAAACAAACCTTTCAAAAACTGAAGAACTAAAGTAAAAAGTTTATGACAACAATTTACCTACCAATTAAAAACAAGCTGATTAGTCTGATAATGAATAAATATTAATGATACTCCTTACATTTTTTACCTTTTTTCCCTTGTGGCAACATAACTTAGAACCATATTTTTTTTTTCTTTTCTTAAATAATCTTTTGAATTCTTTTTAACCGAAAAAATAATTCAAACCTAACTTTATTTTAAAGTTCTACTAGTATTTAAACACTTGAACTACATATATACACTCAACTGATCATATATAAAAAATATTTAGGTGCATCTTAGGTAGTACCTATCTTTGTGCATCTTCCTAAGTTGTCAATCATAATTTGTCATGTGATAAATTCTTCCTTTAAAAAAAAAAATTCTAATTCTTTTTTGGTGAGACCGACGAAAAGAGATACATAGAGATAAATGCATATTAAGATGCACCCAAATATTATCCATCGTATATTTTTCATCTCCCTTGCACTAAAACTTGTAATATTATTATAAATTATATAAAAAAAAAAAGTTTTCAAACCAACCACATGAAGCATATATAGACATTTCAACAACCACTACATAACAAAGAAGAAGAGAAAAGGCAGAGGAAAGGAGATCTTGTGTCAACAAAAGATTTGAAAAGACTCCAACATCAAAACTTCATATTCTCCCTCTTAAAATAAATAAATTAAATTAAAAGACAGTGGAAAAATGTTCTTAAGATTTTCTTGAAAGCTCCTTTTTTAGGTTAAATTAGTCAACCCTTAAGATTTAATCATATAATAAAGGAGTTGGTTGTTTACAGGTTGGATAGCCAAACCCAAATTCCAAAGTCGGTGTTTGATTGGTTACATAATCAATGTATCTGGTATTTTTTTAAAAAAAAAATTAAAATTATTTGGATTAAAAGACAGGGATCTAAGAATGACCTTAAGAAAAGGAAAAATAAAATGACAGACATTTACCATCTATGGATTCTATTCGTTTAACCATTATTTTATTACTTTTTGGCGCATTTACATTATTATAAATTTTGTTCTAAAAAAATGTTAATACACAAGTTAAAATATATACCCATTCATTGATTTTTTTGGGGGTTTAAATTATTAATAAATGTAAAAACCTTTTTTTAAAAGAAAAAAAATGTAAGTATGAGAAACTTTCTAATGATCAATAGGAGAATTTTTAATTTCTGAAAAGAAAAAGAGTGGAAATTTTTAATTTGGAATCGAGAAAATTGGTGAAATTTTAATTAATTTTTAATGGAGAATTGGAGTATACAATCAAATTTGAGGTTTCACTCTAAAAATGGTAAAATCGTTCAATAATAAGAATTATGGTAACACATTGACATACACATGGCCACAAATTTCTAAATGACTGATTTGCCCTTGTCTTGTTTGTTGTTGATGAAACATAATTCCAAAGTAGAAAACATGGTTGAGGTATATATATAGGGTAATTGTTGATATTTGTCAAATATAACTACGCTCCTAATTTTGATCATGTATTAACATAATCTCTATATTTTATTATTATTTGAGATTCTATTTAACAACTTTTCGAATTTATGTCACCTTAATAAAATATCCAAATTTTTCTATCAAATTTATATTTGAAATATCCATATATTATTAAAACTTCTTTTATTCATATATTTTATTCAAATCTCTATATTTTTTTTCATAACGGTATACATACATTTTTAATGAATTAATTGTATATTTCTCACATTTTTAATAAATTAGTTGTATATGCTATTTTTTATATTATTTTAACGTTTTGGGAAAAGAAATATCACTCTCTAAAAAATGGATATATGTTGATTGCACGAGAATCATTTTTGGGAAAAGAAATATCACTTCCTAAAAAATGATCATGCGTTGATTGCACAAAGAATCAATTTGATTGTTGCTCCATTTATTGCCATGTTTTTTCTGGAGTTTCTTGTACTGTTTTTGCTATAACTTTATTAGGATTTGATTTAAAATAAACCAATATCTTCCACATTTTTCCCTCTTTTGAAATTGAAATTTATTTTTAATATAAAAATTAGATTTTGATAACTACTTCATTCATATTTCTCCCCTAGTGATTCAAATTAACTATTTGTTTTGATTTGATTTAACCACTTTTCGAAAATATTTAAAATTAATCAATACTTTATTTATCACCATTTGAATTTTAATTTATGATATATCTTTAAATTTTATATTATTTTATTTATTTTTTATTATTCTAAATTCAGATTATTTTTTATTTTAATTAAGATTTTACAGAATATTTTATACATATTATCATCTTATTATATTATTATATTATTAATTTGTCTTTTTGACAAACAAATAAGTATTCACTTTTGCAATTTTGTTGTTTTTGCTATGCCTCTTCAACGATCGAGTTAGGTTTTTCATAGGTTTTTGTGGTTGATGAATTTATAAATACAGTATGATTGTTGAAGCTTATGAAAACGGAATTATGAATACAGTGTAATTATAAATAAACGAACTTCCTTCTTGATTTTTCTTCCGAATTATATTTGAATTTGTATTTTATTATCAAATTAGATTTTATCTAACTACTTATCGATTTTTTTAATCAGAATAAACAAAAACTTACTATTTTTCTATCCAATTTATATTTGAATTTATTTTTTATTATCAAATTTGATTATATCCAACTAATTTTTTATTTATTTATATGTTTGTTACAAATTCAATTGTATCTAAATATTTTTTATTGTTATTTTATACATATTGTTATCAAATTAATTTGATTTTTTTTCTTTATATGTTCGATGTCTTCAATTTTTCATATACGAAATGTAAAAATGACTTGTTGAACCTAAAAAGAAACATATAAATTGGAATTAAATTTTAAATGTTTGAAACATGTGGGTGTGATATATATATTTTTCAATTTTATCATCATCATCATCATCATCATCATCATCATCATCATCATCATCATCATCATCATCATCATCATCATCATCATCATCATAATAATAATAATAATAATAATAATTTACTAAAAGAAAATAACAAAAAAATCCTAAATCTCATATTCTTCATCTTTTCATTTAGCCGCCCCCAAGATCTCATATTCTCCTTTGCAATCTCATGTCTTCGATAGTTGGTTCAGCAACTATTTATTGAATTTCATCATCTTGGCTAGCTTTTAACGACCACCCTCACTAGGTTGCCGACTTTTTTTCGTTTGTACACATTTTTTTTGCTTTGTTTCTATTTTGAACATCATTTTCAACATTGATGTTCTGGGATTGATAGGTTTAAAGTTGGTTTTTAATATCCAATGAGCAAAATGATCATATGGAATGAAGATGATGAGACTTCCTACAACTAATTTGGTTCAAATGCAATCATAATTCCAATGGTCACATCGTCACGAAGTTGCAATTCTTTAACATATTCACTTGCCAACAACAACTTTACTGGTAAAATCAACTTTGCTCTTTCTCACCTTGGATGAGAGGAAGTCCATTGTTGTATACATCCATAAGTTTCTAATGATCCCATCTCGTCATCTTCCCTTGCATAAAGAACTATATTGGGTGATTTTTAATTTTGTTTTTGGAATGTTTATGTATTTGTGGTTCTAGAATGTCTAGGTGGAGTGTATTTATGGTATTTGTGTTGTTTTATGGTAGTTTTGTCATTTTCTAATTAGTATTTTTATTATATAAATTCGTTTTGCTATTTTTATAATTTTGAAACTTTTTTACTATTTTTTCAAATGAAACTTTAAAATTTGCTGTTGTGAGCATTATTGAAGTTTGGGGATAAAATGAAACTAGGCTTTAGATTAAAGAGTAGCTGCGGAAAAGCCCAGAAACTTTATGGACCTAAAGTAGGGATTTCGGCCCAGTTTGTCAGCCTCGATATTTGGTCCCAAAATAGCCGATTGCTTTCCCGCTCTTTAGGGCTGTCACCTTGGACAATGCAGGCTACTAATGTAAATCAATCTTTTGGGGATTTTTCATTCATTTTCATTTAAAAAAACAAATAACCTAATTTTAGTCCACAATAGTAAACTAATATTAGACTATTTTGTTTTTATTAAATATAGCCCAATTGATTAAGTAGGTGTTTGAGGCAATGATTTGGTTATTATAGTCCTAACTTATTAGAGTTAGGTTATAATAGTTTGTGTTTTGTGGTGTAGATCATTTTAATATAGGTTATAGTAGTATGTGTTTAAGGTATAAATTATTTTAGTTTGAGAAGGAAATAGTAAACAATTTAGCAAAGAATAAACAAATGGTGAATGCAAAATAGTAAAACGGTAGCAAATAGTAAATGCTGTAGTAAATGAGAGTTTTGAAAGTGTTGACGGTAACTAATTGGGGACTATAAAATAGTATTTACTGTAGTAAGATGTGGTTATTCACTACAAGAAATCAATAGTTTTCGACGCCTAAAATCGTTAAAAAATAGCTAAAAACGCGTCGGGTGTTCATCTCCTGATGTCGTTGGCGTTGTTAGGAGAATAGTCGGCATCGGCGGGAGTTAATGTCTTGACGCATGCAACCTTAGCGCCGGGAGATCATGAGAACTCCCAGTGAAATATACGCCGTCAGGAGAGGGACTCCCGACTACATCAAAAAACCGTCAGGAGTGAATGTTTCTCCCAATGGTGTATTGTACCATGGGAGTTTGATTAAGAACATTTTTTTTTTATTTTTTACATTATTGTTTTTTATTTTTTATTTTTAAATTTTGATCTCAATCACCTAAAATTTAGAACATAATAATTAAGCAAATCAAAAGTTTTTACATAAATTCAAAGCAAACAAAGTTTTCATATATGAATAAATTCACATAAATTTTCGCTACATAAAAGAGAGAAGTATGCTAGAGAATAATGTTTACATATATGACATAGTGGTCCACAAAAAATATGTCCTCTGGAACATATAGGAGAAAGTTTGATTGACATGTGTTGTGAGCTTGTGACTCCAAAAAGCACCTCCACAACATCAAGTTTACCTACAATTCAATTACGTTGAGACATTAGCGTACATTATTATATTAAGATTAAACTAAGAAAAATTCTCAACCAACCTCACACAACCTTCAAACTTCATAAACATAATAATTACCGAAAGAAAAACATAACAAGATAATAATAAACTCACTCAGGTGACCCCTCAATCAAATCTTGATGAATAAATAAGGCTTATGGATGCTTATGAAAGTAATTTTTTTCTTAAGAACATGTAAATTTTTACCAGATCATGCCAAAACATTTAGGTGCCTCTAAAGAGAAGATTATTGTTTTAAATAATTCGATGAAAGAAATAATTGGATAAAAAAATTGTATATTCTTTTTTTGAATTCTCTATAAGTAAATTTTCTATTAATGAAATTCAAGTTAAAAAAAAAATACAGCTACTTGACAGTGACTCCATACGAAAAGAAAAGAACATAGTTCCACAAATCACAAGACAAATTCGGCTTCACTACAAGAAGTCGGGATCAAACATTCTATTAAAAGAATGGTCAAACTAGAAGGAAGTGAGATATGAGAAAAATGGGCACATCAAACAAGTATAAACTCGAAGTAACAATCTGAAAGAGCCGTGAGGTCCACTACAGAAGTAGAGATCATTTCCAATTCCAAATTTTTATAAAATTAAAAAAAAAAAAACAGAGGAAAAATTATGCAATTCACAGACTAATTTTACAGACTACAAATAGAAGGAATTAAGATTAAAAATTACATACCATTGAAGAATCGAAAAACTTTAGATAATCCCTTGAACCAGTCCTGAACAATTCGTACTGGACACCATCAACCGGAGCCTTATGTATTCTCTTTTGGGTAGAGAATTCTCAGGAACGTATGGGCACTGAGTTTTGGAGAAGGAGAATAAAAAATTAGAGAGAAAATTTCACAGGGATGAATTTTGGTAAAAACTTACCGAGCACTTTGTTCTTTCTTGGGAAGAAGATGAATAATACGTCAAAAAACCAACTCCCCTTCTCCACATGATTTGAGAGAATTAAGGGGAGGGAAGTTATTTCACTTCCTTTAATTTTAAAACTTAAAATTAAATTAAAAATAATTTAATTTAAATAATAATCACACATAACCTAACTTATCATATGTGTATATAACACATAACCTATAGTTTTTATATTGTATCAAATACAATATAACCTATGATTTTTAATTCTCTCATTAATGCATAGTATTTAATATAAAACACATTTATACTAAACATAATTATATGAATCTCATCCATATAATTAGTATTTGAATCATATTCAAATACTCAATTCCTCTCTTAATAAACTTTATTTTGTAATGTATCAAATACATTATATTAATTATATCATATATAATTAATCCCCTCCATTAATTTGAACCATTCAAATCAATACAAAATTAATTCTCAATAATCCCAGTTGAGTTACAGAGGGAACCTTATGGACCTGTAGATTAAAGCTCCAATGGTACTTGAATAATTAATTAAAATTCTTTAATTAAATTACTCAACATCCATTAACTGCCAGTCACTCCATTAAAGACCGACAGTTGCACTCTTCGCACTACAGATATATTTATGTGTCCATTAAATATTACTAGTCAACAGTGCGATGACCTTTCACAAATTACTCGTAAGTATAGTTGGATCAAAATTACCATTTTGGCCCTATAGTTATATCTAACTCCTTAAGTATCACTGATCTCTCTAATGAACAATAAGTCATAGTCCATCTATGACCAAACCCTCTCAAGCAAAGAGAGGTTGTGATGTCATATTGTTCAAGCCCCGAAATCAGTTCTTAAGGGAGAAATTTATTTACTTACCCCGACATTAGGGAATGAGTAAATTCCATCTTGTGTAGTTGTGTTCTCAGCTCCCCAATCAGATGAATCCCCAAAATGGTAGGCTTATTGAGTCGGCGATCTGACCACTCTCAACCATACAAATCAAAGGACCGCTTTCATAGACAAAGTTCACAACTCACTCAGGATTCATGTCATGTCACATATGGCCATCATGGTGAATGTAAATCTTTACTATTAATTGTATTACATAAAGAGACTATTCATTTCGTGGTCCAGTTTTATACAAACTCTTTTGTATAGAAAACCCCGCTTACATGTCTCTATACGAATGATCAGGATCAGATCATTTGTAGCATTTTACAACAATTGTAACATCTACAATGCGGGCCATATTTGTAGTTTCACAAGGATAAATTATCCAACCTTATCCATCTACTATAGACCATTTAGGTTATTACTTAAACATCATCCACATGTATGTCTCTACATACATGATTAAACTACAGAAGATAACCTTGGATATTGTACGTTAATACTACTAAATGTCGAATAAAATATCTCATATTTTATAAAATAAATAAAATTGTTTATACATTACAATTACAAACAACAGGACCCACTAGATTTAGGGCATAAACCCCAACATAATCATCCCTGCCCCCATAAGAATTATCAAAACTCAACAAATAAAAACTTCAAATATCAACTGTTGAAAACAATACTCAACATAAAAGCACAAAAGAAAAAAGGAAAAAAAAGAAAGCAAACACAAGACATAGAAGGCATTAAACTTCATACATTAAAACATTCTCACGAAGGAATTGAATTCACTGCGGAAGCATGCGAACATCGCGCCATCGATATTCAATTTTGAAAACTCCAAAATACAGAGAATTAAACATACAAATTTTTAAGGATAAACAATTTAAACTCTAAGCATACTTTTTTAGAGAGAGGAAGAAGAAGAAAAAACTCAACCTTATAGAACACTTCTCTTCACGTATAATCCTCTCCTTGAGATCACAATCTCTTTTTCTCACGAACAACAAGAAATCTTCCTGAACTCACGAACATGACAAATAGCAAATCTGATGAACACTACCACTCATCGATCCTACTATTCTCCGAAAAGGAATGATATGGTGGGATTTATTTAATGTTTTAGGAGAAGGAAGGGAACAACAGAGAGAACTTTTTGGAGAGAAACTAATTTTCTTGAGAGAGATCTTTTTCACAGCAACAACCAACCACTTAGTTTTTTCTTGAGAGAGATCTTTTTCACAGCAACAACCAACCACTTTTCTATGTTTTGATTACACAAATAAAGAAGAGGAGAAAGGGAGTTACAATAACTCTCCATCCGCCATGAGAATAACTCCCACGTGATGGAGAATTAAGATTAATTATATTATATTAATATAATATAATTAAGATGATTAACTAACTAACTCTTATTTAATCAATCATATAATATAAATCACATTAAAATGTGAATCTCTCTTAAAACCTATCGTTTTAATATGAATTTCATTCATATAATTAATATATGAATCTTATCCAAATATTTAACTCATACGTACTGTATAGTTTTAATTATAAATCATATTTATAACTAACTATATACCATAATATGCCACTATACATTATACATTATTTTAATCTTATTAATATAATCAATACCCTTATTTCCCTTAAAGAATTTGAACAATTAAAATTATTCCAAAGCATTATTCTTGTTTTATTCTCAATGAGCTAGCAAGGGAACCTTATGGACCTATAGATTGAAAGCTCTAATGATACGAGATTAATTAATTAAACTCTTTAATTAAATTAATCAACATTTATTAACTGTTAGTCACTCCACTAGAGATCGACAACCATACTCTTTGTACTATATATATATTTCTGTATCCACGGATATAATCAATCAACAGTAAGTTGACCCTTCACGTATCGCTCGTAACTAGAACTGGGTCAAATTACTGTTTTACCCTTGTAGTTACATCTAACTCTTTAAGTACTATTGATTCCTTTAATAAACAATTAGTTATAGTCTAACTATAAATTAGACCCCTCTATGGCTAGTGAGAGGGTGAGGTGACTCATTGTTCAAGACTCGGAATCAGCCCTTAAGGGAGCAATTCATCTACTTTTCTTCAAAAGGGGATGAAGTGAGTTTCATTTTGTGAAGCTATGTTCTCAATTCCCTATAGGGACGAATCCCCAAAATGGTAGTCATATTGAGTAGAAAAATTTGGCCACTCTCATCCATACAGATCAAAGGATCACCCTTATAGGTAGGAGTTCACAACTCACTCAGGATTAAGGTCCAGTTGCCTATGGTCATCCTAATGAAATGTATGTCTCTTCAAGTAATAGTGTTATAAGAGAGACTAGACATTTTGTGGCCCGGTCTTATACAAACTATTTGTATAGAATATCCTAACTCACATGTTTCCACATGAACAATCAGGATCAGATCATTTGTAACACTTCACAAAAATGGTAACAATTACAAAGTGAGTCATATCTTTAGTGTCATCAGGATAAGGTACCCAACTTTATCCATGTACTACAAACCATTCAGGTTATAACTTAAACATGATCCACTTGTATGTCAATCACGTACATGTTTAAGTTACATTAAATAACCTTGAATCTTAGTTTATTGGATTTGGGTTAATGTAGATTAAATTTCAAATAAAATAACATTTTATTTTATTAAGTAAATAATTAGTGTACAAATTTATAAACTAGAAGCCCACGAGATTTAGGACTTCAACCCCACACCTTAGACATAGAACAAATGGTCAAATTAGAAAAGAGTTAAAAGAAATTTTTGGGTTAAAAAAAACCAAAAAGGTGCCTCATAATGTTAACGCAAAGATGATGTTGGAAGTCGAACGATCCAAAAGAGGGACAGACAAAATTGAAGCTAAAGGCAACAACAAAGTTAGCTGACAGACGCGAAGATAAACAAAGATGAAGATGAAAACAGATGGGGATGCGACACCATACGGTCGACGATGAAGATGAATGGATTGGATCCCATATCGAAAGCGTATGAACGCTTTTGTTTTGATTTTGAGAAGATGAAATTATAGAAAATTAAAAATTAAAACACATGTCAACATGCTATAATTAATTTAAGGTTAAACATATAATTGGGTTGAAGAACATATTACCTTTGAAAAACCATTCTTTAAGCTTCTCCAAAAATCCTTCTTTTTTCCCAAAGAATAGATCTCATGAACAGCGACACCTCTATAGGGTGTTCCCCATTATGTCTCTAGCAAGGAGCTAATTTGTAGTAACCTTTTTTGAAAGAGAATGAAATTTTTAGTTTTGGAGGACTTCTTCATAGTGAACACCTTTTCTATGAAGATCTTGAGAGACGGATGGATTGGGAGTTGGGTGGCAGAACCAAGATACATCTCTCCAATAGCCAACCCTTAAAAAAAACCTCCCACTCCTTTAATACATAAAGTGGAAGAATAACTTCTACTCCCTTTATTTAATTTAAAACAGTTTTAATTTAATTTATTATTAATTAAAATGAAATAAAATTCATTTAATTAACTTAAATAATTAATTAATCAAATTAATAAATTAATTTTTTAATTTTAATTAAATATCTCATATTTAATTACATGCACATTTAAATCATATTCAAATGTACATCTTTTTCATAACCTATAGTTTTAATGTGAATTGTATTCATATTAACTTAATATTTGAATTATATTCGAATATGTTAAATCTTCTTTTATTACATAGTTTAATTTTGAATTTAGTTCAAAATAAATTTATATTATAATGTATCTAAATACGTTATATTAATTGTATCATATACAATTAACGTTATTCCCTTAAATAATTTGAACAATTCAAATTCTTTCAAAACTATTTGTCTTTGTTTACCCATTGTGAGCTAGTAGGGGGACCTAGTGAACCTATATATTAAAGGCTCCAATGATTTACATTAACTAGTTAAACTATTTAATTATGTTAATGAACATTCATTAAGTATGGGTCACTTCACTAAAGACCCACAACTACACTCTTCACACTATAGAATATTTCTATGTCCATGGATTTAACCAATATAGTAAGTCGATCATTTATGAATAGTTCGTAATTACAGCGGGGACAAATTACCGTTTTATCCCTGTAATTACCTCTTACTCCTTAAGTACCACTGATCCCTCTAATGAACAATCTGTTTATGGTTCTACCATAAACCAAGTTCCTATCGGACCAGTGATAGGGCAGGTAAACTCTTTACTCAATCATTTAGCATCAGCTATACGATCGTTTAATAAATATTACACGATCGTTTAGCCAAATCTGAATGACCGTTTAGCCTGGGCTACACGATGCAATCAACCTTTGGTCTTTTTCCTCATGAGAACAACATCACCATGCTTCGAAACTTCATCACGAACGACTCAAAAAACTTCAAACACTTTGAATACAGACTCGATTGGTTGTTAATTATGCCCAAAAACGCCGAGGCTCTTACAAATTAACACTTTGTAAACACATTTAACTCTTAAACGCATTGTAGAAAACTTAAAACCCACCACGACTTTAAAAGAAGTTCAATACAGCAATGAAATTTGGAATATCAGAACAACCTAGCTCTGATACCAATTGTAGGAAATCTAAATAGAGATCCTGTGAGAAGTGAAAGTGGATTGTTCCAAATCTAATTGAGAATGAACATAAACATTTACAATCTAAACAGAAACAAACAGATTATGCATAATTAGAAATTACAGCATGCTACATAAAAATAAAGATACAAAGGATAGAGTATGCAAATCTTTGAAGAACTATTCTTCTAGTATCCCTCGATCAATTTCCAATGCGTTCAAAAAAGCACTCGAATGCAATGAACAGAACATCATCTCAACAAATGTCTGAATGAGCCTCAATCCCAATCGAGTCCAACTCGATCCTCAAACTGAACAGGAACACTACTACAAGTGTTACCTTGGTATTATCAGTGTGTGAATCCAGGAGTTGTGGGCTCTGTATAATTTTGGATTGGGGAAAACAAGAGGTAGAAGATCGAGTAAGTGGGAGATGAATACTGTCTATTGTACTGATGATATACTCGATCGTTTAGAAGATGAAGTCTATCGTATAGACTTTGCTACTCGATCGTGTAGAAAAAAGTAAACGAGTAACTATCGTATAGTCAGCTCGATCGTGTATGCTCTCTATGCTATCGCTCAGTAAAAAAAATTTACTTGATAGCCTTTTTCGTGAGATTAATCTGAATGAAAAAAACAACTTAATTTTGTAAAACCATCTTCCTTTTTATCTACAGTTACTATAAAACTTCCAATAACCTTCCACTCAATTTGGTTATTAGAGAAAAAGAATAATTAATTATCATATAATTAATATGTTATAAATAAATATAATAACCAACATATCATATTATATTTATAACCTATAGTTTTAATATTTCATCATATGAAACATATAAACGATAGTTCTTTTTCTATTTTATGGTATTTAATATAAATCATATTTATATTAATTCCTCCAATTAATGTATCTAATATATCATATCAATTATATCACATATAATTGAATTTCTTCTTGTTAACTTGAACACTTCAAATCAACCCAAAATCTGATTCTCAACTTGAACCCATTGAGTTATCAAGGGGACCTCATGGACTTGTAACTTGAAGCAATGATACATGAATAACTGATTAAACTCTTTAATCACAAGATTCACCATTCATTAACTGTTGGTCACTCTAGTAAAGATCGACAGTTGCACTCTTCGCACTACAAATATATTTGTGTCCATATGACCAATAAACAGTACGATGACCCTTCACAAATCGCTCGTAAGTACAGTTGGGCCAATTTACCGTTTTGCCCCCGTAGTTACATCTAACTTTTTAAGTACCACTGATTCCTCTAATGAACAATAAGTCATAGTCCTACTATGACTGAGTCCTCTCTTCCCAAGAGAGGGTGTGGCCACTATGTTCAAAACCTGGAATCAGTCCTTAAGGGAGCAAATTATCTACTTACCCATGCTTCGGAGAAGGAGTGAATTTCGTTTTGTGTAGTTGAGTTCCCAGCTCCCAATCAGACAAATCCCTAAAATGGTAGGCTTGTTGAGTTGGCAACCTGGTCAGTCTTACCCATACAAATCAAAGGATTGCCCTCAAAGGCAAAAGTTCCCAAAACACTCAAGATTAAGGTCATGTAACCTATGGTCGTTTAAGTGAGATGTAAGTCTCAATTATCAACGGCATTATATAAAGAGACGAATCATCTCGTGGTCCGGTCTTATACAAACTCTTTGTATAGGACACCTCGCTCGTATTTCTCCACATGAATGGTCAGGGCAAGACCATTTATAGCACTTTACAATACTTATAAACATCTACAAAGCGGATCGTATCCGTAATGTCAACAGGATAAGGTATCCTTCCTTTATCCATCTACTACAAACCATTTAGGTTATTACTTAAGACATGATCCACTTGTATGTCTCACATACATGCTTAAGTTACATGAAATAACCACGGATCTTAGTTTATTGAATTTGAGTAAATGCTTATAAAATAATATTTATTTTATTAATAACAATATATGTCAAATGTTTACAAACTAGGAGACCACCGAGAGAATTAGGACAACAATCCCAACACCGCCCATGGTAGTGAAAGTAAGAGATGGAGTGGAAGAAGATAATGAAAATGATTTTGAAAAAACTAAAGATATGCATTGATTACAAAATGTATTAATGTCTTAAGCCAAAATGTAATACAATATAGAGGTGAGAAGAGAGAGGTGGAAGGTTAGATGTAGGCAATCTCTTGCTTCCATCAGATGTGTGTCAAGGCTGTTGGTCGTGCAATGAATGGGCGGTGGACTAGTCTCTCTCGAGCTCTATCTCCAGTGAAGCTCCAGTCGTCAATCGAAGGAAGTTGTGGAAATGAAGAACTCTAAACGAATTTCTTACTCATACTCTTGTCTGTGATCACAGGAATCTGCCTAAGGCAGAAGTCCCAGATGCTTGATCTTGGACTCTAAGGCTCTATTTATAGAGCCAAATGCTGACAACTTTGATAATCCCACTCTGAACCACCGCCATAACTGACACGGTGGGTGAAAATGTCAGCGCTACATCATGGTCTGACTAAAGGAATATATCAGCATGCAGTAGAAGCAACAAGGATCAATAAGTATTCTAATTCATTAATATTGGCTATAAATAAAGCATGCTCATACAATACTAAGAGGGTTTCAAATAATACCTTTGTAGAACTTCTTGAATCTCATTTCTCAGCTGCAAAAATTCTCCAAATCTCGTTGCGAACCACCTCAAGATCTTCCCCACTATTCTCTTGAAGCTTTAGATTGAGTTGTGGGACTCAACATAAGCTTGAACAAAAGGGAACTTGGAGAAGAACTCACTGTAACAACCAACTTGAAGAACAACTTCTTCAACTCGAATTTTTCAGCTGAAACACTATTGATGCATACCTCAATTCCACTCAAATCTTCTATATTTATTGCAGGACTTTCATGCAAAGAAAATGGTGGCATGAGATGCAGCTCATGCTTGTAGTTATTGAAGCCAAACTTAAGTGGGTTTAGTGTGAGCTAGTTGAAGGTGTTAATGAAAAAATCCATAATTCCATTTTGTGCTTTTCAAACTTTTCAATTTTACCAAATGATTTAAAAAACGAAAATATAATTAATTTTCCAAAATTAATTTCATAAATTATTTTTCTAATAAAATTAATAAATAATTATTTAAACAATTTAATTAATTCTAATTAATTTAATATCAAATATTAAATAGATTTTACACGAATCCACCTTCATAAATTTAATATTTAAATCATATTTAAATATTAATTAATTCTCCTCTTCTGTTTAATTCTAATTTGAACGTTTCAAATAAACTTATCACGCTACTCTAAAGTTAATCCATTTACGAGCTAGTAGGGGAACCTCACGGACCTACAGATCATGGGCTCCAACGATCAAAGATTAATTGGTTAAACTCTTTGCAAAGAATTAATCCTCATTCGTTAACTAATGGGTCACTCCACTAAAACCCATAGTTGCACTCTGCTCACTGCAGATATATTATGTCCATATGATTTAACCATAATTAGTAAGTCGACCCTTCATAAATTGTTCGTAATAACGACTGGGTCAAATGTCTATTTTACCCTCGAGATTACGTCTTGTTCATTAAGTTCCTACTGATCCTCCAATGAACAATTGGTTTGTGATTCAGTCACTAAACCAAATCCCTCTCAGCCTAGTGAGAGGGTGGGGCCCCTTGTTCAAGACCTGGATTCAATACTTAAGAGAACAACCTTTCTCTTATCCCTAAAACGGGTATGCGTGAATTTCGTCTTGCACCTTATGTCCCCAACTATCTACCCGATCTTACCCCTGAAATGGAAGATATATTGAGCCGGCGCTATTAAACCAACCCTCACCTATGAAAATCTAAGGATAATCCCGAATAAACAGAAGTTCATAGTTAGCTCAGGATTAAGATTGAATTACATAGATCATCTAAGTGAAATAGTTAGTCTTATATAGTACACAGCGTTATAAAGTAAGAGTGACTTATTTCTTGGTCTGATCTTATGCAAATTCATTGCATAGGACGCCCCCACTCCTCATGTTAATACATGAACGAATCTAGATCACTTCGTTTGTAGTATCTTTACAACTTTTTGTAACAACTACAGAGTAGGCTGCATCCAATAGTGTTATCAGTGAAGGAAATCGGATTCACGATTTCCATGAGCAGCAAAACAAGATAATTCCAAATTACAATCATGAATAGACAATACATTTACAGTCGACTTCAATACAACTGGTTATGCAATTAACAAAGAAATTACAGCATGAAAAACTACAAATGCACAAAGGGAAAAACTTATGAACATTTGCAGAAGCGTCTCCACGCTCCGATGCACACGACTGCTCAAACAACAGCAACTTCGAACGCTCGATCTACACGATCGCAACACCGCAACACGAACACCGTGCTCATCCTCAACGATTTCCTTGACCACGAACTCCTCAGCAACACGAACGGCCGCCCTAGCACCACGAACGGCCTCCAGAAAACTTCGACGGTGTCAAGTTGAGTTTAACACCATCAATAAGGCTACTTTGGTCTTCTCGGTGTGAAAATCCAGAGGGTGGGCTCTGTTTGGACTTGGTATGAGGTAGACGAAGGAGGAAACACCGATCGTGTACTCGTTTGGGCAAGTAGGAGATGGCGGAGACCTATCGTATAGGTCGATGCCCAATAATTTAGATAAAGCTATATGATTGTCTAGAAAAAGCTATGCGATCGTTTAGCCTATCATTTAACTCTGTCTGTCGCCTACAGACACTACACGATCGTTTGCTTTGGTCAAGCGATCATCTAGCAAAACTATGCAATCGTTTAGTAAATACTGCACGATCGTTTAGCTCGCCCAGTCGTCGTTTAGTAAATCCGAATTTATTTGACGACTACGTGAGTTTCTTTTTATGCGAGAGAGAAAATTCAAAAACTTTTATCAACAGTTTGTAAATCATTTTTTTAAAAAAATAGGAAAACCACTTTCCTTTTAAACTCACGGTTACCATGAATCCAATAACCACCCATTAATTTGGTTATTAAAAGAAAAATAATTAATTATCCAATAATTAATATTATTATAAATATAAATGATATCCAACTTATCATACTATATTTACAACCTATAGTTTTAATATTTCATCTCATGGAATATATAAACCATAGTTCTTTTTCTATTCCATAGTACTTAATATAAATCTCATTTACATCAATCCTCCACTAGATGTATCTCAATCATATCGATTATATAATGTATAATCAAAATACCTCTTGTCAATTTGAACATTTCAAATCACCATCAAGAACTGATCCTCATCTTAATCCATTGAGCTACCAAGGAGACCTCATGGACCTGTACCTCGAAGCTTCAACGGTACGTGAATAACTGACTAAACTCTTTAGTCACAGGATCCACCATCCATTAACTATCAGGCACTCTACTAAAGACTGATAGCTGAACTCTCCTTACCACAAATATATTATGAGTCCATCTTAACCAATCAACAATGCGACAACACTTCACAGATCGCTCGTAAGTACAGCTGGGCCAATAACTGTTATGCCCCTATATTTACATCTGTCTCCTAAAAGTACCACTGATCCGTCTAATGAACATAAGTCATGGTCCTACTATGATTGAGTCTTCACTTCCAAAGAGAAGCTGTGGCCACTATGTTCAAGCCTCGGAATCAGCCCTTAAGGGAGCAATCTCTCTACTTATCCCTGCTTCGGGAAAGGAGTGAATTCCATCTTGTAGATTGAGTTCCCATCTCCCAGATCAGATAAGTCCCCAAAAAGGTAGGCATGTTGAGTTGGCAATCTGGCTACTCTCATCCATACTAATCAAAGGACCGCCCTCAAAGGCAAGAGTTTCCAAAACACTTAGGATTAAGGTCGTGTCACCTATGGTCATTTAGATGAGATGTAAGTTTCTAGTATCAACGGTGTTATATAAAGAGTCTAGTCATCTCGTGGTCCAGGTCTTATACAAACTTTTTGTATAGGACACCTTCACTCGCACGTCTCCACATGAATAGTTAGGATCTACCATCTGTAGTAGTTTACAACACTTGCAAACCTTTACAAAGCGGGTCGTATCCATAGTGTCACCAGGATTAGGTATCCCACCTTAATCCTTATACTACATACCTATTTAGGTTATCACTTAAGGCATGATCCATTTGTATATCACATATACATGCTTAGGTTCACAAAAAATAACCAAGGAGATTTGTTTATTGGATATAAGTAAAAACCAGAATTAAATAACACTTATTTTATTCATTAAACAATATGTATCTTTATAAAACAACGAGACTCTGGGAGATTTAGGACACCAATCCCAACAATCAGAATAAGATACCCAACCTTAATCATGTATAGATCATTTTAGCTATTTACTTGAACTTGATCCATCTCTATGTCTCTACATAAAGTTCAAGTATTCATATAATAGACAGGGATCTTAGTTTATTAGATTTAGACTTTTTCGTATGCAATTTATAGAACCAACAATAAGTTTATTGATTATAAAATATGTTTATCTTTTACAAACTGCGAGTTTTAGGACATAAAACCCCACACTTACCGCTTTTTAGAAGGTCTGTTGAGTAGCTCAGACATCCCGAGGTATGCGTTCATATTCTTTTCTTATGAAAGATCAACGCATTCAACCCACTCTTTTCGATCATACTTCTATCATGGTTATCATTTTGTAGTTACGGTAGCGCATACGACTAACTTTTCTTCGTTAAGAACAACGCATGTGGTTGCTTCCTGCGATAATTACAAAATAGACATTTTAGTGCAAGATAACATATGATATGAGGTTAACGGGGATTTTTCGTGCAGATCAATGCAAGTTCATTATTTCACATGAATTCTTAGCAATATCAATGCATGTTCTGCTCGTTGTCCCTCATTATTCTAAGTAAAAGGCTGTAATAACTTATATTTCTACAAGCTATCACTCTTCTTGTCAAAGAAAGGCTATATTCAGAAAATATTATCCAAGTTTGGTATGTCATCAACTAAGCCTACAGATACTCCAAATGTTGCAAATGCTCGTTTGTCATCTATGCTTTCACCACAATCTGAAGCTGGGAAGAAGTACATGTTTCGAGTTACTTATGCTAGTGCAGTGGGAAGTTTAATGTATCCTATGGACTGTACTAGGTCTAATCTAGCTCATGTTGTTAGTGTTGTCAACAAGTTCATGGGTCAACCTGGGAGCAAGCTAGTAAAAGTATTTTTCGTTACCTTAGAGGTATGTCTGATGTCAGTCTCGTTTATGGGAATGACACAAAGTATTTGGTGACCGATTATTCTGATTCTAACTATGTTGGAGATGTTGACAGTAAGAGGTCTATGACTGGCTATGTGTTCACTATGGGTGGTTCTGTTGTTAGTTGGAAGTCAATCTTACAACCTACAGTTACTTTGTCTATTATTGAAGTAGAGTACATGGTCTTAATAGAAGCTACTAAAGAGGAAATATGGTTGAGGGGGTTAGTTGGTGATCTTGGTTTGCATCATGACCAAGCTATTGTATGTTGTGATAGTTTGAGTGCAATATGCCTAGTCAAGGATCAAGTTCATCATGAGAGAATTAAACACATCGATGTAAGATACAAATTAATAGAGTAAACTAACATGCAACAGAAAAAATCTGAATCAATATTTAAATATTTTGAACTCTTCAATTTTGTTCAATTTCGATAAAATTAAACGTTTCAATTGTATCTAATACAAGTAATAGAAACCCTAATCAAATTTGAACATTTCAAATTCTAAACCCTAATTTTGAATCGCATCAAATTTACTCAATTTACTAATCCAAATTATGAGCTAGTAGAGGGACCTTATGAACCTACAGATCATGAGCTCCAACGATTTGTAATTAATTGGTTAAACTCTTTAAACTAAATTAATCACTATTTATTAACTACCAAGACATACCACTATAGCTCGATAGTTGCACTCTCTTCACTATAGATATATTTCTGTCCATGTTAACCATAATCAATAAGTTGATCCTTCACAGGTCGTTCATATTTATAGCTAGGTCAAAATTACCATTTTACCCAGTAAATACATCTTGCTTCTTAAGCTCCAACTTATAAATCATAACTCTCTCAATCATGAGAGGGCAGAGCCCTATTGTTCAAGACTAGGCATCAATGCTTAAGAGAACAACTTATCTGCTAACTCTAAGTTGGGTAGGAGTGAATTCCATCTTGCAAAGCTATGTCCCCAGCTATCTATCCGATCTTATCCCCAAATGGGAGGCTTATTGTGCAGTGCTGTTGGACTATTCTCACCTATGCAGATCAAAGAATAATTTCGAACAAATATGTAACAACCCGACCTTTTTTTGTACTCTGATAAGGTTCGTTACTCATAATTACACATTTACATCAAAATATTTTTACCATTGAGGAGAATAAATTTCATTAGTTTTCCAAAAGAAATAAAAAATAAGTAAAACTTTTGTTCGGGGCCTCTAAAATAATGAAGAAAAAAATAACTTAAACAGATAAATTTTGACCAACATCAAGTTTCAAATCAAAACTTTTAAATAGCTTGAAAACGTAAATTGAGCGGAAGCGATTTACATGTCCCATATGACACGATCACAGGTCCCTCTCATCACCTGCCGGTCTATTCCTATCCTTACCTGAAAAACACAAATTAAGAAATGTAGAGTATAAAATACTCAGTAAGTGATCCCATTACCGGGATCAGGCTATGCATCCACGAGCAAAGAATGATGGCCTGTGGCTCAAACAACTACATCGATTTTAGATGATGAAAAAAAACCAAAGGATGTACAGTCTTGCCTTGACTCGCATGTCTAGTGGCCTGATGACACAACGTCAAACATGAAAAAATAACATGAACGTGAACCTGTTGAGTCACGCATGTCTAATGGCCCGTAAGCACACCGTCAAACATGGAACATAACATGAACGTGAACCTGTCGACTTACGCATGTCTAGCGGCTTTAGGCACACCGTCAAACATGAAAAATAACATGAACGTGAACCTATCGACTCACACATGTCTAGCGGCCCGTAGGTACACCGTCAAACATGAAAAATAACATGAACGTTAATCTGTCGAGTCACGTATGTTTAACGACCCGTAGGCACACCGTCAAACAAGAAAAATAATATGAACGTGAACCTGTCGACTCACGCATGTCTAGCGGCCCATAGGCACACCGTCAAATATTAAACTAGACCCGTCGATCCTCTAAAATAAAATATACGTCAAGGCGAGATGGGAAACTGTCCTATTGGTCTATTCATGCATCACATACATAATTTTAGTACTAATTAGATATTCGAACATGCTTATAATACTCATAATTTTCATGCAACAAGTATATCATAACGACAATATCATGCTTTTAGAGTCCATTAATTAACTTTATAGATCTAATCTAGGTCGCTTGGCACAAAGGCATCGGTAATAGTACCATTTATCTCAACTTGGTCACGAAAGTCCACGCAAATAATTCCTTAAAACCTTTGGAAAACTTGAATCAACCCAAAGTTGTGGCTTGGTCCAAGACAAATTCCAAAACTTTATTTAATTAGTCAATCGATCTTTACCAATTTTCTGCAAAACGAAAAAAATGGTCTCTAGCTTGATGGTCAATGCCTCAAAACTTCCAAATCTTGAATCTAAGTTTCACACAAAAGAGAGGTTACTAATTTAACCCAAAATCAAATGGGTTAATTTTCACCTCCCAAATTATAAGGAAAATAAGTCTTACCCAAGGTTTTTCTCAAGATTTCGGCAAAGATCGGGCAGTGACGGCTGATGGCGCGTCGGCTCATGGCTACCATAGATAGGTAGCGGGTGTTGTTGTCGGACAGTATAAATTGTTTAGGCTAGCAGCTGGTAGTGAGGGTCTTGCATGAGGAGAGTTTGCGAGAGTGAGAGAGAAGAGGAATTTTTAATTTTACAGATTTTATATAGCAACGATTACGAACAACCTAGAGCTTCAAATAATGATCCAACCGTTCCAAATGAAACTCTATACGTCTCGAACAAACTTCAAAATTTGAGCACAATCCAACGGTTCAAACTCCAAAAATTGACAATTTTGTGGAAGGTGTTGCTGAAAAACTGAATTGCTTTCTCCCTAGTTTTTTGCCTCTTTTCACTCTCATTTAATTTCGAAAAAATCTCAATTCTTTTATTTTTTTGAATTTTTAAAAGACAAATAAAATATTTTATCACAATATCTCCAAAATCTCTAAAAATTCTATTAAATTAATAATCAATTAATTTTTCGAATTATCTTAATTTAGGCTTTAAAAACCAAAATTAAATGGCATAAGTCCATCAATTTGATACAAATTAAATCTTTCCAAATATTTAAATCAATTCAAAGCCACATAAAATTAATTATCTCCTTAGTTTAATTTTTTTTTAAGTTGGCCCTAAAATCCAAAATCAATGGGAAGCAAAATTCAATATTTTCAAGATAATTAGTTCGAATATCTAATCAATTAAATTCAATTTAACCAATAAAAGTTTTTCAATTATTTCAATTTAATTCCAATTTCTCAAATGAAAGGGAAATTTAAACTCAATAATTTTAGATAATTAACTTAAATTTTCCAAAAAATTCGGGATATTACATTCTTCCCTCCTTAAGTGACTTTCGTCCTCTCAAGTTCAAGTCCTAAGGCTCGTGATACTTAGTTCTTGTCTCATCCTCATGTGTTCTAATTGTTTCTTCAGACTGATAATAATGCCAAAGAACTTTTAATTAGCGCTAACTCCACGTTTCAGAAAGTCTTCACCTCCTACCATGAATTGTATAACTTATCTGAGACAATATCATATTATTCTTTAATCTTAAAACAAACACATATCACCATTTAGACCATCCTATGCACGAGTCTAAAATCTCACTTAAATGAGGCTCTTGAAGTCCCCATATACTGTAGAGCATCATTCCAAAATACATCACCATAACCTTATAATAGCTATAACCATTACTTGATGCCAGTTTCTAAGATAAAGACCTTCATGATTGCATACATCTATATTGAGAATGCTCACACTCCATAGAGTGGGTCACCTCAGTGTCCATGCAATAAAAAACATATCTCTCATGGCATCTCAAGTCCAAGATTCAGAATTCAGATTTGGCACCTAATTGCCCTGACAATCCCTTGCAACCTAGATATGCTATCATATTCAATCCGTAATAGTTGATACAAAATTGTGTGAATCATCTTTCTTTCCTAATAAACAAAGTCGGTGTGCTCCAAGGCAAAACATTAAGGAACATAAGAAATACTTTGCTAAATGGTTCTTGTATCAGTGATTTAGGCTATTCCAACTCTACTACAGTCCTTCTATGAGGATCCTTAAGGATAGTAGTTGCTCTCAACTCAAGTTCATCTCTAGTACTAGAGGTCATTCTAGAAGGTCAAATTTACTCAACCTTAATACTCATATAGCTTGTTTCTTACTTGGAACTAGATTACTTTCACCTTCAAATAAAATCAATGGCTTCATTAATTCCTTGTTCTAGATATTCGTGTCCATAATCAAAACCCCTAAACCTTGCTAATACCTTTTGACGTCTTCCCCCTCTTTAACGAGATCTTACCGATTCCATTTCCATAATTTCTAGTAACTATTGCTACTAAACATCCTTTCATAAAACATTATTTCCTCCAACTCCACTATAATTTGAAGAAGACTGCTAAGCACTCTTCTAACATGTGATAGTCTAGCTTGATCAAATTCTCATGCTAAAATTGTGTTCCATGACAGATAGCTTAGGCAGGATAACCATTTAACCAACAAATACTAAGATCTATAGTTCCAAATAGTAACAAGATTGTTCATACCAACTCTAAAGGTTCGTAAACACATACTTCCTATCTTGGAAACCAAACCAAACCTTTGTTTTTAATCTCAAAACATTAATTCCCATTACCTTCTCAAAACAACAAAATATTTCTCAAATCCTTTCATCTCTCCTTATCTTTTCCAAGACCAATAAATCCAAGAGGCTCTTTTTCACTTTCCTAGTGAAGTATATCTGTACCAAAACATGTGACTATTCGAATCCCCTTTCACAGCCTACAATCCAACAACCTAAGCAAGCTATATTTTCTTTTCGAATAATGCCTACTACAGTCCGAAGTTCCAAATGGTAATAAGAGATTCCTATTTTAGACCAAACCATGTCTTGTATCCACTCATATCATGTCTTAAAATCCAAACCTTTCTTAACTATTTTAGAATCTCGAACACATTAATTTCCATTTATCTCCCCAAATGAATAAAACCTTTCCTTAAATACTATTATTTTCTTCACATTTATCCTTGCTTAACCCAACAACTTGAAGGTGCACTTTTCACTTCAAAAGTGAAACATAATCCCTAAAACAAGATATATGACCCTTTATAATCTTTTCCATAAATCTAAAATTCCATTCCAAACTTGGAACTATAGTAGGGTATCCCCACAAGATAACATTGCTTTTAAACTTCAAAACATTTATCCTTCCTCTTGGTATGGTTAATTAAACTTGAACCTTTTCATTGCAACAAATACATAGTTCAAACCCAAGCACTTTAAGAATTTTTCAATCCAATAACTCGTTTTCTCCCATCTAAAGGTAACTATAATTTCAACCATCTTGGCATTTCTTGACCAATTCATCTTACCTAGATCTTGTAAAGAGTTCCTCATACTATCGCCTTATTCGGTCCACCAATTTCGACACCATGAAAGTGATCATGACCTATTATTCATCTCAAAAATTTTGTTGGAACATTTTGAATTTAACATCTAGTAATCCTTAATAGAATTTATAGTTTTTTCTTCACCTCTTTCTTACCTTATAAAGAAACTTTAATCTCGTAACTAAGAACGTGTGCCTTGTGATAAAGTTCCTTGTAGCACCACTAATTTTATTCTCGTAATGCAAAACTTAATATTATTCCCTAGTGAATTTCCAATTCACCTACCTTATTCTATAGCTTAACCAAATACATCCATTTCTTTCTTTCATGTCATAAGTGCATAACATTTCATAGTTCTATCGGGTTTCAATATCCCTTGTAACGACCCGACCCCCTAGGACTTAGGTAAGGCCGTTACTAAAATAAATGCATGCACATAATTTAAAACGACGCTCAATTTGTTTGAAATAAATGCTACTTAAACAAGAGAAGTTTAAAAGACATTTATTAAATGCAATTGTTAAAACAATAATAAGGTACCCAAATTTTTAAAGACTAACAAAAGTATGTAAAAGAGATAATCCTTAGAAATAAATTTCAACAATAAAACTAAATATTAAGGGGAAAATAAGGACTCTAAATATCATGATGCATAAGCGTAAAAACTAGTCCTAGTGGCACGATCACGAATTTCGCTGCGCCATCGCCGGTGCATCTCTACCCTTACCTAAAACATCAACATAAGAAAGAATGAGCATGAAATACTCAGTAAGTAACCCCACCACTAGGGTCAGGCTAGGCATCTATGTTCTCTAGATATCCACCTATGGCACATATACTCATATGAAACAGGTAAGAGACTGAGTCCTATCCTACTGTAGTTAAGTATGCCCACTACCTTTGGTGAATCCCGTAGGAAACACAACTGGTGAATCCCGAAGGAGACACAAACTGGTGAATCCCGAAGGAAACACAAACTGGTGAATTCCGAAGGAAACACAAAATTGGTGAATCCTGAAGGAAACACAAACTGGTGAATCTCGAAGGAAACACAAACTGGTGAGCATCTAACTAATTAGTGAGGACATTCCCACAGTCTCAACATTCAAAAATCAACACCGTACGAATCTATGACATACATGTGACCCTCGATACCATGGCTCTACCACATACACATAATCCTCAACAACATATTCTACAACATTCCTGTATACTTTAACATCATAGTTCCACAACATACAAGTATGCCTCAACATCAGCAGATCAGATATCAACATATGGAAACACATACCACCTCATACTAACGATCAAGTGCCTGGGTGTAAATTTAAACAAAACAAAACTCGTGCCAAAACATACTTGATTCAGGTCATACTATCAGTCAACATGCTAACATTTACCATAACATATACTCAACATGCTAGCATACAAATAAAGCCTGGCCCGTGGGCAGTTCCAATGGTAAGATTACTTACCTTAATCGAAAATTCACAGATAAACTAAACTCAGACAACCAAACGATGACCGCGGTTTGAAGAAACGACCCTAAGATACGAATACAACCATTAAGGTTCAGTCCAAAAATAATTGCGACATCTCAGAGTCAAAACCACAATACCCAAAAACTTACCCAAGGAACTTAATTAACAACCACTCCAAAATCTCCTTCCAACAGATTTTAACTTCCAATGGATGACAACTTGGAACCTTAAGGTACGAGGGTTAAGTCAACTTAGTTCGGTAATCAAAGCGTGCCCACAAGCCAACAATAAGGACTATAACTCTTACCAAAACTCTTGTCGAACGATCTTGAATCCGTTGGACAGTCGCGGCTGTAGTTTCCCAAACTCAAATCTAAAATCAAAATAATGCGACTAATTTAATCTTTAATCCAACTTAGTGGGCATCCAAAATCTTTCAAGAAACCCAATCACAAAATAGATCTTACCAAAATCTAAGAGTCCGACGAAGACCCACGCAACAGAAGATAGGTAGCACGGCGATAGATGGTGGAGAAACCGGCTGGAGGCGGCAGCGGCTCAAGCTGCTGGGAGATAGCGACAGTTTGTCACGATCAGGGGCTGGAGCGGCAGCGACGATTCAGACCGGCTGGGTGAGATCGACACGATGGGCGGCTGGAGAGCTGGGCGATTGGGGGCGTGCCTGACCGGCGGGATCTGGCCGGTTGGAACCCACGAACGGCGGCGATCGGACGGTTGAGAGGGAGGGCAGTGAGAGTAGGGGCACTCGAGCGAGAGAGATTGCGTGAAGGAGATGGGGGGGGGTGTGCTCCTTTTTATTTTTTTAAAAAATACTACTAATAATAATAATAATAATAAAAGGAAAATAGTATAACTTTAATTAAATCCTTTCCTTAAACCACTTTATACCATTTAATTTCTTTCCTTTTCCAAAGGAAATAAATTCTTGCCATAAATTTCCAAATTGAGTTTGAAAAAATTGAATAATTTGAATAATTTCCATGCCAACACTTAAATCCTCGCACTTAAACTTTAAATTCAAAAATTCCAAACATGCCCTTCAACTAAGGACAATTACTGAAAAAGAAAAATTACATCATTAATAAATAATAATAAAAAAAAGTGTGGGATGTTACATCCTTGAACAGAAATATATATCCGTTTCTAACAGTCCTTCCATGAATTAAACTAACGCCAAATGGCCTTATTATGATTCTTCTTTCTTTCTATAATACCAAAAGAAAATAGTCATCTCATACTAACTTCTTTCAAGTCGTTAAACAAGCAATGACAATCATTCAGTACATAAAGCTTAGATATGAAGGCTTTTAAACACATTTTCTGTAAAACATTTAATGAAAGAACATACCTAGAGAGGACGAAGGATCCATGAATAGCCATAAGGAACACAAAACCAAAACTTACATCGTAAGTCAGTCTATAGAACCTAAAACTTTGGCTTTGATACCAACTGTAATAACCCGATCTTTTTTAATACTTTGATAAGGGTCGTTACTCATAATTACACATTTACATTAAAAATATTTTGACCATTGAGGAAAATAAAGTTCATTAAAATAATAAAGATAGTTTTTCAATAAATAACAAATAAGTAAAATCTTTGTTCAGGGCCCTTAAAATAATGAAGAAAAAAATAACTTAAACAGATAAATTTTGACCAACATCGAGTTTCAAATCAAAACTTTTAAATAGCTTGAAAGCGTAAACTGAGCGGAAGCGATTTACATGTCCCATATGGCACGATCGCAGGTCCCTCTCGTCACCCGCCGGTTCGTTCCTATCCTTACCTGAAAAATATAAATTAAGAAAGGTTGAGTAAATACTCAATAAGTGATCCCATTACCAGGATCAGGCTATGCATCCATGAGCAGAGAATGATGGTCTATGGCTCAAACAACTACATCGGTTTTAGATGATAAAAAGAAACCAAATGACGTACTGTCTTGCCTTGACTCGCATGTCTAGTGGTCTGATGACACACCGTCAAACATGGAAAAATAACATGAACGTGAACCTGTTGATTCACGCATGTCTAGCGGCCCGTAGGCACACCATCAAACATGGAAAAATAACATGAACGTGAACCTGTCAACTTACGCATGTCTAGCGGCCTATAGGCACACCGTCAAACCTAGAAAATAACATGAACGTGAACCTGTCGACTCACGCATGTCTAGTGGCCGATAGGCACACCGTCAAACATGAAAAATAACATGAACGTGAACCTATCGACTCACGTATGTCTAGCGGCCCGTAGGTACACCGTCAAATATGAAAAATAACATGAACGTGAACCTGTCGACTCACACATGTCTAGCGGCCTGTAGGCACATCGTCAAACATGAAAAATAACATGAACGTGAACTTGTCGACTTATGCATGTCTAGCGGCCCGTAGGCAAACGGTCAAACATGAAACTAGATCCGTCGGTCCTCTAAAATAAAATATGCGTCAAGGCGAGACGATAAACTACCCTATTGGTCTATTCATGCATCACATATATAATTTCAATATTGATTAGATATTCGAACATGCTCATAATACTCATAATTGTCATGCAACAAGTATATCATAATGAAAAAATCATGCTTTTAGAGTCCATTAATTAATTTTATAAATCTAATTTAGGCCGCCTGACACAATGACACCGGTAATAGTACCACTTACCTCAACTTGGTCACAAAAGTCCACACAAATAATTCCTTAAAACCTTTGGAAAACTTGAATCAACCCAAAGTTGTGGCTTGGTCCAAGACAAATTCCAAAACTTGATTTAATTAGCCAATTGATCTTTACCAATTATCTGCAAAACGAAAAAAATGGTCTCTAGCTTATGATGGTCAATGCTTCAAAACTTCAAATCTTGAATCTAAGTTTCAAATAAAAGAGAGGTTACTAATTTAACCCAAAATCAAATGGGTGAATTTTCACCTCCAAAATTATAAGGAAAATAAGTCTTACCCAAGGATTTTCTCAAGATTCTGGCAAAGATCCGGCAGTGGCAGTTGATGGCGCGTCGGCTTGTGGCTACCATAGATAGGCAACAGGTGAGGCTAGCGGCTGGTAGTGAAGGTCTTGCATGAGGAGGATTTTCGAGAGTGAGAGAGAAGGGGAATTTCTAGTTTTACAGATTTTATATAGCAACAATTATGAACAAACTAGAACTTCAAACAACGATCCAACCGTTCAAAATAAAATTCTATATGTCTCGAATAAACTGACCAAATTTGAGCATGATCCAACGGTTTGAACTCCGGAATCGACAACTTTATGGAAGCTATCTCTGAAAAATCGAATTGCTATTCTCCCCAATTTTTTGCCTCTTTTCACTCTCATTTAATTTCAAAAAAATCTCAATTCTTTTATTTTTTTCGAATTTTTAAAAGATAAATAAAATATTTTATCACAATATCTCCAAAATCTCCAAAGATTCTATTAAATTAATAAATCAATTAACTTTTCAAATTATCTTAATTTAGGCTTTAAAAACCAAAATTAAATGGCATAAGATCTATCAATTTGATACAAATTAAATCCTTCCAAATATTTAAATCAACTCAAAACCACATTAAATTAATTATCTCCTTAATTTATTTTTTTTAAGTTGGCCCTAAAATCCAAAATAAAAGGAAGCAAAATTCAATATTTTTAAGATAATTAGTTCGAATATCTAATCAATTAAATTCAATTTAACCAATAAATTTTTTTCAATTATTTCAATTTAATCCCAATTTTCCAAATGAAAGGGAAATTTAAACTCAATAATTTTTTATAATTAACTTAAATTTTCCTAAAATTCGGGAGGTTACAAAATAGGAGTTCATAGTTAGTTCAAGATTAAGATCGAGTTACCCTAGGTCATTGAATTTGAAATAGTCAGTTTTAACAGTAAACTATTGTTATAAAAAAAAATTACTATTTCGAGGTCCGATCTTATGCAAACTCATTGCATAGGATGTCCCCACTCACATGTCTATGAATTTTAGATCACGTTATTTGTATCAGTATACAAAATGGGTTGCATCCAATAGTATCACCATGAGGTATCCAATCTCATCCATAATACTTATAGACCATTTTGACTATATACTAAAACTTGATTCTCTTTTATGTCACCACATAAGGTTAAAGTATTCATATTATAAGTCATGGATTTATTTATTGGATTTTCATAAAAGAATGCAATATCAACAACAATCTATTGAATAAAATACTCAATAATATTTTTATTGATAAATAGAGTATGTTAACAATATTTACGAACTGCGAGTTTAGGAGATTCCCCACAATAGGTGAGCAGAGAGTTAAAGTGACGAAAATTGGTACTGATGATAACCCTACTAATATGTTCACCAAACCGATTCCACAAGGCAAGTTCTAACATTGTTTGAACTTGCTGAATGTTTTGAATTGTTAGTGGTCCCCTTGTGGGACACTTTGAGGCATGAGGGAGAAGTTTGGGTACGTCTGACAATGTTGATTTATGTTGCATCTGGTACATCTGTTATCTGGAGGAGAATTCAAGTCAAGGTGGAGATTTGTTGGAATTCCTTGAATTTGTTTGTTGGCACTTCGAACAACGAGGCGACGTTTTAGTGTATTCAGAAAAAATACTCTCTAATAATATTGTTTTCCCTCTGTCTCGTGGACGTATCTAACAAACTGTTGGTGAATCACGTATATCTGTATGTTGATACCTTTTACTTTTTTATATTCGTTAATTGCTGATTACGTAACAACATATATGAGCTTATAAATATCACTTACATCTCTACAATAGACCGCAATTATATTTAAAAAAATCTAAAAAAATAAAAGTTTTACATATGAAAACCCTTCCCCTTAGGAGAGAGAAAAAAAAATCAGTGTATCAGAATACTTTCAGTACTTATCATCATTTTATACCATCATAGTAAGTACAAAATCACAGGGGATTTTATTATCAGCCTCCATTACTCATAATCACAGAGGGCTCACATCTTTAAAACTCCCATAAATCACCTTGAAAAATTGTGCCACAGTATTAGTTTACTAATGTTCAGTACAAATATCCACAGACTAAAGTGTTGCAAATAATAAAACATATTTATTTATATGGGATGTAATGCAATTCAGGAATATATTACTTTAGTAATATTTTGAGGAAAAAAAAGTACGTAGAAATTCATGCCTACTGTTGATGCATGAGTTTGGAGTACCACACACACTTTGAAGCTTAAATCAAGTATGTTTAATTAGCAATTGTTATTGAACAGAGCATGGTGATAATACATACCTCTAATAAACTGGCATGTTTCCTAATTTATAACCTTGAATAGTATGAGACTACTTTGACTTCTTATGCAAGGTTCTATCTATATCAGTTGGGGAAATGTCGAGATCGATTGTATGACCAGACATGTAACAAGGTTTTATTACCTTTTCGGATTCTTCTCAACTTGACTATGAGAGCTTTGAGATGATTTTCGCCCTTCTGTTTTGAGTTTAGAACCCGTTAAAGACCTCGTGATTCGTGACGAATGGCCTTAATTCAACCCGTAACACTTACTAATGTATAGAGACCAGTATTTTACCTATACAAAATGAAGGGGTGGCGAACACAATTCACGAGAAAAATCTAACAAAATTATTAAGATTTTGGGAGAAGTAAGAATATATAAACGACCAGAAATCATTCATAATAATCCGCAGAGAATATAAATATAATATACATATATAGGAAATTGCAAACTCGCAGAGAGAGAGAGAGATATGGAAATGAAAGTTGAAAATTAAAATGATTACTTTTCAACACAGCCATGATTATGCATTACGGTTTGGTTTGTTAGTGGCGATAGACACAACTGAATGTTTGAAACCTACATTCTTAAAAACAAAGCAAAGATTGTCTTTTTTTTTCCCTTAATTGTTTGTTTGTTTGAATAATGGGAATAATGTAGATGAAAATGGTCCAGAATGGCGAGTGTTGTACGCATGAGGGGAGATTGCAATATGGGTAGCTGATCTAACTCTAGCTTGTCGATGTGGGAACATTCAAATGAAAGTATAGTTATATATTATATTATATGTGCCTGCAGGCTACAAAATGATTAAATATAAAGTTTAATTTTATCATTTTATCTCTAATGGGTTGATGGAGAGTTGTATGAATACTGCGTTCTCAATACTCTTTGTCTTACATCAAATATGTTTCTAACTTCCATTTCACATTATCATCATATGACACATACCCCTTTAGATTTTAGTTGGTCATGACATATTATGATATCGACATTCCTTTTATTCATTTGATGTAATTGATACAATGTGACGGCTATTTTTTATATAGAAACTAAATGAGATGCATGACAGTGAATAATTTACCTTCATAAAAAAGAAAAAAAGAAAGAAAAAGAAAAATTGTATATTTATATAATAGTTTAGTTATATGTGAGTATATAAATAAAGACAGGTATCTCACAAAGACAGATATATTTATGGAAAATTGTTGGATTGTTGTTTTTATCAACACGTTTATAGACTTTATGCATACGAAAAATAGTTGGGAAGCAATATTACTCAAATAATTGGATTTTTTAAACTTCAAACCAGTTTGAATTTTTCTTTTCTTTTTATGTTTTATTTTATATTTAATGCCCTTCATATATGTAGGAATCTATCTCAATAAACTTTGACAATTGAAAAGACTTTTTTTTTTCCTTGGACTGTGTGAACACGAAACTCAGTGCAGGATCTTTCATTTAATGAAACGAAATCTAATTGGCGTAGACTATAAATAGGAAACAACTAGAGAATATAATGTCGTAGAAGTATAACTCATACTATTAAATTAATTAAATTTATGGACCTACTTTCTCATATAAATTTCTTTTTTATATTTATCTTTTATCAACTATTTAGATAATAAGTCAAATTTTTTTTTAAAAAAAATAGTTTTTAAAATTTAAGTAAGAATTTTACCATTATACTCAAGAAAGATACAAATTATGGTAAAAAATTGAAAGAAAATAAACTTAATTTTTAAAAATAAAAAATAAAATGATTATCAAATGGGATCTCGAATTTTAAATCTAATATATCAATTAATTTTTTTAATAGAATTAAATTATTAAGGATTTATTAAACACACCTTAAAATTCAGATAGATTCGAAATTTAAATGAAAATAAATTATGAGAGGTCTTAGTTGTTGTTTTACAATTTGAGTTTTAAACCTAAGAGAAGAAAAAAAAAAGTGATGGATGAATGATTGTAGGAGTACTTTGGTGCGCATGCAAGAGCCATTTTGATTGGCGAATATGAGATTATATTTTAATTAAACCATTTGGTCATGAAGGAATGAAGTACTACTAAACCAAATCAATTTAATTTAACCATAATGATATTTGTTTAATGCACGTAAGTATGAGTAATTAATTAAGTTTTGATGGGTTATATCTTTTTTACTTATATTAAGAGAGAAAGAGTGAAAGAAATGTGGTTGCTTTCTGTAAAGAGAAAAGCATTTTTCTTTAAAAAGTGTGATGGGATGAAGCATAAAGCATGGGCTGAGATTAGCTTTGTAAAGTAACATGTTTTTAAAGAAAACTCCCACTCCCTAATTATTTTAATATTATTTACACATCAATTAAATATAACATTAGAAATATGGATAAATTTTCCCCCAACACCATCAATTATTACCATTCATCAACCTCGATTTTGACATTATAGATTTCCTTTATCATTCACTAAATTATCTTCTTTTTTTTTCCCATCATCTTATGTGCATTAAAATTCGTAATTCTTGATCCTAATATTTGCTTTTTGGTCTTAAAATTCTTGCTCGGCAATCATTCAAGATCATAAAACTAATATCCATGTTGTACAAACTTGGTCACTTTTATTTTTAATTTTTTTTAAAAAATAGTATGGCCAAGATAAATTTAACTTAAATTTTGTGAAAATCAATTTGGAAAAAGACGACTTTTTGTGAATTAAATTTGTATTAGCTTAAGTTCGGCAATTCTTTTAACTCACTTTTAATATAAATGTGGTTGTTTATATCCAGCACCATGAGTTCACTAATTTCAAAATAAATTACAAACTTATAAAAATACATAATTATACTGCACATTTCTTTCTATAATTATTGATGTAGAGATTGACTTGTCTAATTTATGAATATTTCAACGATAGAATTTGTAATTTAAGAAAATGAGGTGATTATAAAAGACAAAAGAAATTTATATCGTTGTGGCTACCTCTAATACTTAATTTAATTTAGAGATTTAAGAATGTAACCAAAGTTTTGAAATTCAAATGAAAATACCATTTAATATAAGTGAATAATATATTTATACAATGATTAATTTATATTATTACCTCGACTTCGATCTCGACCTCATGCTTAATTTATTGTAGAGTTATCTTTTTGAAGTCAAATACCTATTAAACTCTGAAGTTGATCAATATTCAATCTTCTTCTCCTTCTTTCTTCAACGTTTCTTAATATATGTTGTCATATCTATTTTTAAGTTTTAAATGATTTTTTTTATAACAATTATTTTTCTTAAACTTTTATCACATATTTCACATTTAATCAAATTAGTTGAAACTCAAGTATCATATAAAATTTAAAAAAATATAGATTATAATAAATTATAAATTAACCATCGATACGAAAATAATTAAAACAAGGAACCTATTTTAGTTTATATAATTAAAATACATCAATGTAGCATTAATTTATCAAACAACGTAAATAATTCTTTAAATTTAAAATTAAATTTTATCAAACGCTATATTACTTTCTTTTCCAACTAATTTTTCTTAAATTACAATTGATAATAATTATTCTAAAAGTTAGAATAATTTCAAACAAAACTAAAAAATATATTTAAAATGTAGAGAAATAACATAAACATATAATATATCAATATAACATAAGTCGACATCAAAACCTTTAGAGATACAAAAGCAAAAAAAAAAAAAAAAAAAAAAAAAAGTAGGCAAAAATCCATTGAGATTCTCGTTTAATGAACAAACCTCATCATTGATAATAAAAGAGGACCACACAAATTGCACGCGTGAGATTTCTCAACTCTTATTATCACACCTTTAATTTATTTCTTCACCCTAAAATTAATATTCATTCTCCAATTTTCACTTCAATTTAGATCTCTATAATATAACTATAAGGATTTAAACTCCCATTTAATTGGTGTCATATATTGACAAGTCAACGTATATTTGATACGCATCGTTACTTATTTTAAATTATGAATTAATCAATCTATCACTCACATAAATTTATATATATAACATTTGCATTTTGTACTACATATTAAACGTATGTGAATCATAAATTTATAATGGATACATATAGAATAAAGTCAATAAACTTTCAAAGTTATAACTATTGAAAAAGATATTTATTAAGTCAAACCATAAATTTTTTGCATCTGTTTTTTGTATTAAATAAAATAGAAATTGAATCACTTTTGAACTTTGAATTACTTGTGTAATGGATTATAAGAAATATTATTAGCAAAATCACTTGCAAGGACCTATTTAAATGATATTTTAAAAGGAAACAAACACAAATTAAAGTTGGAACAATTATTAAAAAGTTTTATATTCGTTTAAAAAATAAATGGAGTAAAAAAGATAGAAGCAAAGTTTGTGGAGATGTATTAAAATATTTGGATATGAGGGATTAGGCGAATGTGAGAGTAATGATTGAATTGATATTGTGTTTTTAAGATTTAAATCTGGAAGAAATTAAAATTGAAAAAGGAAAAAAAAAAAAAAAAAAAAAAAAAAAAAAAAAAAGGGCCTACACATTAGAAAGAGGAATGATTTGGAGTGAGAAGGCACAGTGATAAGTTTGATGTACCATCACAATCATGTATCGTGTATCTTCTTTATAATACTATTGACTAACCACTCGTACTTCATCTGGGCCCTCACATGAATCGAGATAATTCATGTTTTTTTTGATAATTTATAAAAATATTATTTCAAATATTATTTATTATTATAAATATTTTAGAAAAATCAAGCGTAGTAGTAGAAATATTATGAAATGGACACAGTTGGAAATGCAATAAAAGAAATGAAGGCATTTGATATAGGAAGGAGAGGGTGTTGACCAAAGGGGATGGGGTTTGACTGGAATGGGTGGGTGGCTGGCGATTGGCTGTGGTTTGAAGATGGAGACAGCAACTATAGCTGGAAATGGTAGAGAAGGACAAGCAAGTAAATTTTGATGATTAGATTCCAATATTCCATATGTTGCTAACCCCAAAGCATTCTTAATCAAAATAAATTATATACATATATTACAGCTGTTTCTTTCATTAAACTAATACAACTCCTTTCCTTTTCTTTTTTTTTTAAACTTCCCCCTTTCCTCTTCCCATCATTTCCTTTTAATCTCTTCTATTTTATATCTTTTTTTTTTTTTTTTAATACCATTTCTCCACTGTTTTCTTAAAAAAAAAAAACTTCATTTACTTAGGTTCAATAGACTACCTCATTAAAAATTCAGTTTTATTGTTGATCAATCCATAATTTGTGAGATGAAATTGAAATTGAGATTTCTTGTGAGATTAATTATTAGACAAATCTTCAAGTTCAACCCATTAGAATATAAAATTGAGAGTTTGAGAATCTTTTAGATGTTTTTAAAAATTGAATAATTTAGTAGACATAAATATAATATGAGTCAACTTTTTATTAGAAATGAAGTATTTCATACTAGGATGGTGATATAAAGAGGTCCATTGTTCTAAATTAACCTGCAAGATTATTAAACAGAGAAGAAAAAGGGATTAGAATTTGGGTTTCAATTTAAAAAAAAAAAAAAAAAAAAGAGTTAAAATGGGAGAATTGGAATGAAAAAAAACCATAAAGTTGTAATATTAGGTTAGGTAGAAAAATAGAAATAATAATGATTTAGTGTGAAGAAAAGAGAGGAGGGGTTAGTTGGCCAAAGAGGAAAAGAAAAGAAAAGAAAAATGAGTGTATAACAGCAAAGAAGTGTCTTTTAGAATTGGAGGCAAATGTGTCAGTTAAATAAGAGAAAGTATATGAAAGGAAGAAGCAAGCAAAGCAAAGCAAAGAAGCAAGCTTGGCCTTGAAGAGAAGAACATCTCCCCTTCTCCAGTACTTCAGTTCTCCTATGATTAGTATGAGAGAGAAAGAGAAAAAAAAAACAGAGTAATTTAATGCAAAGCTGCAGAAGAGAGAGAATTTTACAAAATTAAAGTAAAGGAAGATAATTTTTATTTTATTTTTAGGTTTTATACAATAATTTAGCATCAAGAGCAGTTGGCATTAGTTAGTCTATGTCTGTCTTTTAATATCATACATTACATGTCACTTGTTAAGAGTAGACAGGTGAGCAATGTCTGAGTTTTCTCTCACACCTTTCTTTGTCATTCATCTATAAAACTTGGAATTTTATGCTTCCATTTGCCTTTTATGCAACAAACCCATTCAGCTTCAAGACCTTCAATTTTTAGAACACTCTCTGTTTCCCCTAAATTTATTACCCTTCCCCCAAATTTTTCATTTCAACTTCAATTTTCGTCTTTTCTTGGTTAAAGATACGAGGATATCTAGAAAGCGCTTCTGCAACTTAACTTTTTTTTCCTTCATCTCTTCACTCCATTGGTTACTATTACTAATTCCCTCTGCATAGACCGACCATTTTCATTTCCTGAAAATTTGCAGAACCCCTTTTGACATTTCTTTTAATTCTGATCTAAGGGGAAAAAAGAAACAGAGACTCTTCTCTCAAATCAATCATATTTTGGTATTTGATTGGATGGAGAACTTGGAAAATGTTTTTCTTCCATACCCAAAAGTGAAAAGGGAATCTCCTTTCCTTTTACTGCATTGATGAGCTGTTGCATAGCTAATGTCATTGTTTGTTGCCTACTTTATACTCTGAAAGTTTCACTTTCTTGTCTTCCCCTCAAATATAATTTTTTTTTTCCCTTTCTTTTTGCCTCTCTTTTCTTTTTCTTTCCTTTTTGCATTTGAACAGAGTTAGAACAGACTAAAACAGAGCAGAACAGAGCAAGCTTCTTCTACACCTTCAAGAGGCTCTTCTTCGTAAAACATTCCATCTCTTTTTTTTTCCCCTCTTTAACTTTCGTATTCATGGGGATGCTGCATTTGAGAACCTGCTTTTACTTTAACGCCTTATAAAGCTGCAAAGCCTATATTTTGTTCTTTGTTTAGTCTCGCAAGATATCGCCCGCTCAACTCTGGTCAAAACCGCCTTTCCTCTTTTAATTTTTTTTTTTTAAAAAAAGTTCTTGTTTTCCCCTCATTGGAAGTAACTGTAAACCAACTGTTGTAGACTGGGTTTGGACCGTTTGGTTAGCTCTTGAATTTCAAAGGGGGAGAAGAAGAAAAAAAATGGGTGATCTCGAAAATGATGAAATGGGTTTTAGAAATTCGAATGAAGGGTTAATGAATTGTCCATCTACAATGGCGATGGGTTCTTTCTTTGGGTCTGGTTGGGATCCATTGGTTTCGTTAGGTCAAAGTGAGAATTTTGGAGGAGCTTCTTCAATGGTCTCTTCTCATGGCGAATTTTCTAATTCATTTCCTGTTGTTTTGGAGAATCATGGAGGGAGTGTAACGACACAACAAGGTATTCAATATCCGACAGATTTGGAGATGGGTACGAAGTTGCCATGTTTTGGGAGTGGGAATTATTCAGATATGTTTGGTTCTTTTGGTCTTGCCGGGCAGATTCTTGGTGGGTGTTCTTCAAATTACAGAAATGGAGAAACCAACAACAACACTGCACAAACATCACAAGAAAATTTACCATTATCTGGTGAAGAAACTGCTGTAGGATCATCACCAAATGGTAAAATCAGAAAACGAGCCCTTGATTCCACTCTCCCATTTAGTCCAAATAAGGTAAAACACTGATGAATCTTTATTCCCCTTTTCTTCTTTTCATCATTTTGATTGTGTAAATCATTCCATTGACTTTACTTTTTCTGTATGAAAGAAATCTGATATGAAATTGAAGAAGGATGTTTCTGGGGATAGTTCCAGTACACAAGAAGAAAAGAATGTAGAAATGGAACAAAATTTAGGTGGGAATTCACGTGGTAAGGCAACTGGAAAACAAACTAAAGAGAAATCTAATAATAGTGCAGAAGCTCCTAAGGAAAATTACATTCATGTGCGAGCTAGAAGAGGGCAAGCCACAAACAGCCATAGCCTTGCTGAGAGGGTAATTTCTAGTTTTGAAGTGAAAATTTCTTGTTTAGTTATCTTAGATGTGTGAAACAAACACTTTGATCAATAGGTGCGGAGGGAGAAGATTAGTGAACGGATGAGATTGCTTCAAGAACTTGTTCCTGGATGCAATAAGGTAATTGATTTAATTGATTTTTGCGAGTTTTGTTTTGCCTGTGTGAGTTTGATTCTTATTCGAATTCGGATCTGATTTTTGTCTCTAGATTACTGGAAAGGCTGTAATGCTTGATGAGATTATCAACTATGTTCAATCACTGCAGCAACAAGTTGAGGTATGTATTAAAACATTTACTGAACTTTGGATGGATTGAATAGTGGCTCTTCTGACTATTACAATTATTGACATTGCGATTGTGAAGTGTTATGTTGCAATGAGATGGAATTTTCCAACTGTAGTAATATTGTTAGATAATGGGAATTAGATTCAAAATATTACGGTATGAACTCAAAAGAAGTTGTGTGATTATACTATTCTGCAGTTTTTGTCAATGAAACTTGCTACTGTCAACCCGGATGTGAACGTTGATATTGAGAGGATTTTATCCAAAGATGTAAGTTCAGACTCGTCTTGGCTGCTTAGATTGTGTTAAATGTAGTCTATGAATCATTTGGATTTGGATTAACTTCTGTTTCATGTAGATTTTCCACGCACGAGGCAGCAATGGAACTGTTCTTGGCTTTGATCCTGGGTTGAGCGCCGTTTCCCCGGTCCCTCCTCACCGAATGTTTCAGTTTCAAGGGACAATGTCGAATATGCCAACCACATCCACGCAGTTTCCTCCTTTGCCTCAGGTAGTTAGTTAAGTTGGTGAACTTCTGAATGATGATACAACTGTTTTGTTCTGTGTTCAACAACATTAATCGAAAAGCGTTTACGCACAGACGATGTTAGAAAGCGATATTCAAAGTCTTCTTCAAATGGGATTTGACTCGAGTTCGGCCATTGAAAATTTGGGACCAAATGGTATTTCTTCATAATCTTCTAACTTTGCATTCTAATGTTCTAAAGCTAGAGATGTTTGATCTATACTTTATTTGGCAATGGCAGGGCGGTTGAAACCAGAGCGCTAACTTCTTGCAAATGAAGTGGAAAAAAAGCTCATTTTATTCCTCAACAGAAATTCAAATGTTTTCAAGTTGACAAAGGAAAAAAAAAAGATTAAATTCTGTATAGGATTCAGTTTCTAACTATTGTTCTTCGAATTTTAGCAGAAGAAGATGGATTAATAGCAGAAAAGGAATGTAAATTTAGATTTTGTGGGCGAGGCTGATGAGAATTGGTTTGAATTGGGATTGTAGATTAGAGGATGAAATTGAAGGTTGAAGCTTTTGTACGAGTTTCCATGGAAATTTTCAAATAGAAGGAAATCTTCTTATCCTTCTTTTGTTATTTGTTTTTGCAATTTTTTATTTTTTTTGGTATTGTTTACATATTTGAGACTCGTGATGATAATTTATTAGTGGAATGACATGTTTGGGAATGATTTTAAAATGATTAAAATTACTTTTATTGTATTTAAAATCACTCTAAAACTGATAAGGAAACTGGAGCTGAAAATTCGAAGGTGCTTATTGAAAAGAAAGAAATTGGGTGGTGGGTTTTTATAGGAAATACAATTGAAAGATTTATGGAGATTTATTCATTCTATTATTTTTATTGGATTGTTTTCTTTAGAGTTAGTTTTCAATTATGGTTAGGCCTAGTTAGACTTCCTTCATTCTTTCTTATATTTAGGATAACAATTTATTTATTTATTTTTAGATTTTTCATGGTTGTTTTATAACTAACCATCATTTGTAATTTATAATTATATATTGAGAAAATATGGTTTGATTGAAACCCTAGTTCTTCATGTATCGGAGCCATCCTGCTCTGAAATCATTATTTTTGTTCTCTCTAAATACTCTTTAATTCATCATGGCTGAAACCGCAAGAATTGAAGAAATCAATCTTAGCCTTGAAAGTCTTGGAAGAAGAAAAGGGAGCATGGATACCAACTTTGCTCATATTGCATTTGCAAATTTTTCACATACTAATTCTTTGTTGGATAATGAATGGATTGTTGATACTGAGCCAAGCAATCATTTGATTCCATTCTTTGAAACCTCGATGAAACTTCGAACTATTGAAAAACCAAGTCCTGTTTACCTACCCAACAATGCCTGTCTATGTTGCATAGGGTCAATCAATACAATTGCATGATAATCTTGGTTTGAAGAAAGTGTTGTTCATGCCCAAGTTTAGGTAAAACTTGTTAGATGTCTATTTCAGAACAAGGAGAATAGGTTCATAGCCATTGGGAGACATGAACAGGGCTTATACCAAGATTGAAGGAAACAATTTTGGAGTTCCACAGGAAAAAATACAGCAACTTTTTGAGAATAACATGATTATGGATAGACAGTTTCAAACTCTGATTTCTGGAAATGTTAGAAACTTTGAATATAATGAGAGTGATATTTTGTTATGGCATACTAGAATGACACATTGTTCGTTAACCATGTTGCCCATAGTAAGGAATTATACTAAGAATTATGTTTGTAATGTTTGTTCTGTCTAAGTAGGATTAACTTTCCCAGAAAGAATTACAAAAGTTGAGAAACTGGAATCTTTTGACCTGATACACATTGATTTATGGGGTCCTTACAAAGTCAATTCCTCAGTTCCATAAAACTCTCTAAGAATTCTTTGCTTTCATCAATACTCAATTTCATAGACAAATAAAAGTGCTAAGAAGTGATAATGGGACTGAGTTTGTGAACCATGAAATGAATTCTCTCTTGAGAAACAATGGAACAATTCATCAAAGGAGTAATCCACATATTCCAAACAATGGAACAATTCATCAAAGGAGTAATCCACATATTCCACAGTAAAACTAACAAGAGCTTTAAGAATGCATCTTGACAACTACTTATTTGATCAACCTCATTGTGACAACCCCTCCCAGACTACTCTCTTAGTCTAGGAAAGGACATAACTACAACAGTTATCAACCCTTTTATGACTTACTGCCTACTAACTCTAGCGGAAATAATCTGATACCAACATGCAATCTCAAACATAGTGGCTGCCTCTATGGCCAAAATAAATATTAAGTATTAAACACAAAACATTTACAGAGATTACATCATAAGTCTCATAAGTCTCGACACCCAAACTTAGTCCCTACATGAACAACTATAACATGTGTACAACTATTTACAGTAACTACCTAGCTGGCGGGCTACAATAACTCTTGCCTTTTAGTGGTAGAGAAGATGCAGAACTACCTTCTGAGGATTTGACTGCTACCTGGGGGAAAGAAAAACATTTGAAAACGGGGTGAGCTTACTAGCCTAGTGAGTGACTTAAGAAAGAAAACTGGTTCTCATGCATAAGTCTCATTAAAGAGATCATACTGAAATATAAATTTTTACAGTAACCTTGTACTGAAATATAAACATTTTCCAAGCATAAAACAAGTAAAGTTGTTTTCATCATAAAACATTAAACTGTTCCTTAGTTGAGAATAACCCTGCTGTGGTTAAATCCCAACATCAACTGCTTAGTCAAGAGAGAACTCTTTTGCTCGATCTCTGACTTAGTCAAAAGAGAACCCTTTTGCTCAATCTATGACTTTAAACTACCTACGTGCACGTGGTTATAAGTATCGTCATACCTTAGGTACTACTGCTCAGATACCTTTTCAATGTCCCTCAGTATCGAGCTTAAAGTAATACTAGTCATACCATGACTTTCTCTTTAACGCATGTAAAGAAAAACGCATAGAAAACATATCTTTAAAGGTACTAACGCATGCTTTGTGTATTTAAACACACATAAATAGTTTTTTTTTTAACAAACTTTCATATATGGCATGCGTTTACAACATAACTCATAGTTTTCTTGGAAAACTACCTTATAAAACTAGCTAGCATGAGAATAATCTTTTTTAAAACATCGTTTCTTTAAAAAAAACATTGTAAATATTTAGTCACTCACTGGTGTCAATCCTGTGGACACAAAAGCATATATTTAGCTACTAGAATTGGTCTCCCTTTTAAGACTAACTCTCAAATAAGCTTTGCGTTTAGCCTTCCCCTAGAAGACTTTCACTCAAACGCATACCTTGCTGTAGGCCTAGTACTTAGAAATTTCCTTGAGACTTTGGCTCTTGCTATGTGTCCAACCACACCACACAAACACATCCCACTTGTGCAACCAACACTTGCTTTAAGTGTTCCTTTTACCGTATATGGTTATTCACAAAGGCTATTTATGCGTCCAAGACTTCAATGCAAGCCTTCCTCAGCCCACACAGCAGGTCCAATGCATAGAGTGCTCAGCCCTTAGTTTTCTCGAGCGCCTACTTTGAGCTGCCAACTTACTCAACCCAAGTAGTTGCCTGCTTGTTCATAGAATTCCATATTCAATTTTCAAAATTAATAACTCAACTTCTAGGGCTCATCTCAAGAAATTTCCTTCTATAAACTTGTTTATAATTGTCTTAGAAAGCTTACCTTAAACTTTTAGCTTCACATTCTTCGTGGTTCATCTTGGAGCCTCAATTCTTAATCGACGGCCCGGATTCACTCTTAAACTGAACCTCTGGTCACTTTTCCCATTCTTTCGCCTTATTCTGGTGAGACCTTCTTTTGACAGCATCACCTCTAAAACTAGACTCTCAGATCTTTCCAAGGACACCAAGATCTCTCAATTTACACGGAGGAATTGTTCAAACTGAGCTTTTGAAGTTCAGCCTCCCTTTTATATTGTTTCCCACTATTTACCATTAAAGCCTAGCATGACACCTCTAGCTTAAATGGAGTTAAATCTGGTACTTAGGATAGTTGTTGCCCTTTAATCGGTGGTTAAGACTGATTACTTCATCCACTATCAACGCATGCTACAATCGTTTAGCTCAGCATCCATCGCATAGCTCTTGCTGTCGCCCATCGTGTATCTCTCGTTGTCGCTCATCGTGTATATCTCGCTGTCGCTCATCGCGTATCTCTCGTTGTTGCTCATTATGTAACGCTGACCCAATCATCTAATGCATCATGCCCATCGTCTAGCGCTCACGCCTATCGTGTAGCGCCGTCGTGTAGTGCATCGCCTAGTGCTTATACTTATCATGTAACATCATCGCCTATCGTGTAGCGCTATCGTCTAGCACAACGCTTAGCGCATCATTTAGCATCGCATGTAGCTACACAATCATCCGTGTGCGAAACATTCCAATGCCCAGCGCCCACGTTCGCGCACACCTGATTCTGCCACATGCATGATAACCTCCAAAACTTGGTTGCCGCATGCCTTGTCCAATGCATGGCTGTTCTTTACTCGGCCACACTTGGCTTTCTTAAATGCCCAACTAACCTCTCAAATGAGCAACGCCAACGCCCTTGACTCAACTCCAATGCCTAGCATAAGGCCAAAGCATGGGCAAACACTTAGCCAATTTTCTAGCTTCACCCAAGAGTCAAGCTTTCGAACTTTAACATTTCTTCTAACTCTTTACCCTTTTCCCTACAATTAAACATTAATCCTCACATCAACCTACTTACCATACTCGTCTCAGTAGGGAACATACACAAGTAGAGAAATTAGGGCTCAGGATTTATACTCATATCCTCTAAAGCCCTAAACTGGGAAGTTCCCTATACCGATTCTAAATAAAGCACTTCCTTACATAGTTCCCTCAAAGTTTTTTAGTGTTTGAGCTATGCAACTAACCTACAACCGTGGAGAACAAAATTTGACCCTAGGGCACATAAGTGTGTTTTTTCTAGGATATTTAGTCGGACATAATGAATATAAATGGTATTGTTGGGCTGATCACTCTTCACAAGTCCCAGATACTCAAGATCAACATTGGAGAGATGAAGAAATGGCTCAAAACTATTATGCCAAATCCTCGATACTCGGAACTCGATGCTCAACTATTTCCTACTTGATCCTCGATCAGAATTCCCTTCTTCATCTGACTAGTCTCTATTCAATCCTTGATGCAACTTGATGACAACATAACTAATACTCAATCGTACTCGACGGTTCTTGAATGATACTCGGTGCGACTCAAAGGTAAAAACGATGTACTCGGAGCTACTCGATAGTGAAGAATCGATGCACGATTCACTCGATAATCTGATTACTCGATGTGATTTGAAAATTAAATGAATGGCGTGCAATTTGCAGTAAAGAAATACTCGATTGAACAAGAAAGATAAAGGAAGAAGAAGAAGACACAGTGTTTACGTGGTTCGGCAAGAATGCCTACGTCAACAGAAAGATCTGAATTCTTTTACTTGATGAAGATTGCGTAAAAATTTTTATGTTTATAGAAAACTAAGAAAATGATGATAACTCTGTAATTTGAATTCGAAATCAGTTGTATTTATAAGAGTATACCAGCTGACTGTTATACAAGTTAGTTATAAATGAACAAAATTTGAGGTATTTGAGTCAAAGCTTCTTCAAATTCTCCACATTGACTCCAATGCCTTGCAATATTCATGATCTTTCTGGTTCTGACCGGTTTGTCTACCCTGTGTCTGGAAGCTCAAAACCAACATGTTCTAAACATTTAAACAATTTAAGCTTTGAACCAAGTTTGTTAACATATCAACTGCATTGTCAAAAGTATGGACTTTTAAAATTTCTACTCCTGTCTTAATTTTATCTCCATAAAATGATATTTGATATCAATGTGCTTTGTTCTAGTGTGGAATTGTGGATTCGGGACAAATGATTAACACTTTGGTTATCACAGTAGAGTTTCACTACTGTTTGATCTATTTCAAAGTCTTTCGACAGTCCCTTGAGCCACAAAACCTCTTTAATTGCTTCAGTTAGAACCATATATTCAACTTCAGTTGTAGATAAGGCTATTATAGGCTATAGTGATGTTTTCCAACTTATTAGATTAGGATCAAAAAGGAAAAGGTAGCCTGTTAAGGACCTCCTTTTGTCCAAATGACCAGCATAGTCAGCACCAACATATCCATAAAGCTCTAGGTTTGGTTCAGCTGACCTTTGATAGGCTAACTTTGAGTTTTTAAACTAAACTAGATACCTTATGATCCATTTATTTGCCTCCCAGTGTCTCTTACCAGGATTATATTGGGATTGGTATCCTAATTCTCCCGGTGGTCTCGTAGTTTGTAACTTTTTGTACACACATTATTATTAATAAAATAAATGTTATTTTATTTGCATTTACTCATATCCAATAAACTAAGATCCGTGGTTATTTCATGTAACTTAAGCATGTATGTGAGACATACAAGTGGATCATGCCTTAAATAATAACCTAAATGGTCTGTATTATAAGGATAAAGGAGGGATGCCTTATCCTGGTGACACTACGGATACGGCCCGCTTTGTAGATATTTACAAGCGTTGTAAAGAGCTAAAAATGGTTTGGCCTTGACCATTCATGTGGAGACATGCGAGCGGGAGCGTCCTATACAAAGAGTTTGTATAAGACCAGACCACGAGATGATTCGTCTCTTTATAAAATGTCGTTGATAATTGAGACTTACAAATCACTTAAATGACTATAGGTGACATGACCTTAATCCTGAGTGTTTTGAAAACTTTTGCCTTTGAGGGCAGTCCTTTGATTTGTATGGGTAAGACTGGCCAGGTTGCCAACTCAACAAGCTTACCATTTTGGGGATTTGTCTGATTGGGAGCTGGGAACTCAACTACACAAAACGGAATTCACTCCTTCCCCGAAGCAGGGGTAAGTAGATAATTTGCTCCCTTAAGGGCTAATTCCAGGTCTTGAACATAGTGGCCACACCCTCTCTTGGGAAGAGAGGACTCAGTCATCGTAGGACTATGACTTATTGTTCATTAGAGGAATCAGTGGTACTTAAGGAATTAGATATAACTATAGTAGAAAAATGGTAAATTGGCTCAGTTGTACTTACGAGCGATTTGTGAAGGGTTATCGCACTGTTGATTGGTTATATGGACACAGAGATATATCTGTAGTGAAAAGAGTGCAGCTGTCGGTCTTTAGTGAAGTGCCCGATAGTTAACGGATGGTGGATCTCATGACTAAAGAGTTTAGTCAATTATTCACGTACCATTGGAGTTTCAAGCTATAGGTCCATAAGGTCCCCTTGGTAGCTCAATGGGTTCAAGTTGAGAATCAAATTTTGGGTTAGTTTGAAGTATTCAAATTAACAAGAGGAAATTCAATTATATGTGATATAATTGGTGTGATGTATTAGATACATTAAATGGAGGAATTAATATAAATATGATTTATATTAAGTACCATAAGATCGAAAAAGAACTATGGTTTATATGTTTCATGAGATGAAATATTAAAACTATAGGTTATAAATATAATATGATAAGTTGGTTATCATATTTATTTATAATATATGTCTGCCCGTACTATAGAAGCTGGTGTCCGTCTCTTGGTTTGAGAACCTAATTGAAGAAGACCTGTATTTTGGAATACAGACTAAAGGAACGGGGGGTAGGAAAGAAAGAGCAATATACGAGATCGACAAGAAGTTCACTGATTATGAGACAAGGTATACGGAAATCGGAGGAGTTAGAGCAGGGAATAATGGGCATCCTCGCCTGGAAAACACTACATGTCTTGCCTTTACTACTATATCGAGAGTTACTCCACGTTTTGCTTGACGTAAAACATCTCGTGGGTGCTAATGCAGTGCGCACGTAGATAAGGAAAGCCAAATCCCAGTAGGGAGCCGGTGCCTTTCTTTTACGACAAAGAAGCTCACCTTAGTATCATAAACGCAGAGCGCTGACTATATCAACCGTGATGTTGTCGCGTAACAGAAAGACAGAAAGAAATAAATAATTATATGATAATTAATTCTTTTTATCTAATAATCAAATTGAGTGGGAGGTTATTGGAAGTTTTATGGTAACCGTGAGATAAAAGAAATTTTTTCCCCAAATTTAGTAGTTCATTCACTCGGAAAAAACTCACAGAAAAAGCTATCAAGTAAAAGGAGTTTTACTAAGCGATGGCATTGATGGAGTCTACACGATCAGCTAAGAGTTAACTGTACGATAATTACTCTTTTAATTGTTGCTACACAATCGAGTAGCAAAGTATATGCGATAGGCTTCAGTTTATTAAATGATTGAGTACATCGTCTATGCGGTAGACAGTGTTCATATCTCCCACTTACTCGATCGTTTACTTGATCGCATACCTCATCTCTCCCTCAATCCAAGATCATACAAAGCCCACAACTTCTGAATTCTCACACCGAGAATACCAAGGTAACACTTGTGGTGGTGTTCTACATTCTTCGTGAATCGAGTTGGAATCGATTGGGTTTGAGGAGCATTTAGATGTTTGTGGAGGCTGTGTTCATGTTCGTGTTGTTGGTTCCGGTCATTGCGTTAGAGTGCATTGTTGGATACTGATTGAAGGATACTTGAAGAATGATTCTTCAAAGGTATGCATACCCTATCCCTTGAAGTCTATTGTAGCATGTTATAATTTCTGTTTATGCATAATCTGTATGTTTTCATTTAAGACTGTAATCGTTGTGTTCAATCTGAATGGAATTTGGAACGATCTACTTCCGCTGCTCATGGAGATCTCAGCTTGTGATTTCCTTTAGATTAGACATATATCTACTAACTAAACTAGTTGAATATGAGAGATCAGGTCTAGTAGAAATCATTAAATACATTAGGATTTCGACTACTTGACTATAGGGTATGACAACCATTTGTTTCTGGTGTTCTTGGTCAGAATCCTTAGGAGAGTTAGTTGAGGAAAACATATAGTGCTGAGCACTAGGTAAACTCACAGGTTTGACATCATTCATGTTGAACCTTTTAAGTATCTTTTCACAATAAGAGGACTGATTGATGCTAAGAATAGACTATTCTCTGGTCCTATAGATCTCCATTCCTAGGACCTTGCTTGCTTCTCCTAAGTCCTTCATATCAAACTCTCTTTTTAAGAGGTTTTTAACATGGGTTAGATCTTCTTTGGACCTACCTGCCAGCAACATGTCATCTACATATATGAGTAAGTAAACTTTTTCCTTGTAAGAACCCATGTTTACATAAGCACATATGTCAAATGAACTTCTTTTGAATCCAATGCTAGAAATGTAGTCATTGAATCTCTTATACCAGCATCTAGGTGATTGTTTTAACCCATATATAGACTTATTGAGTAAGCAAAATAGATTTTCTTTTCCTTTAATTTCAAAACCTTTAGGTTGCATCATATACATTGTCTCCTCTAGATGTCCATGAAGAAAGGCAGTTTTGACATCTAGTTGATACAATTCTAGATTATTTTGAGCAACTAGGGATAGAAGGAAAACTTATAGAAGTTTGTTTTACAACAAGAGAGAAAATATCAACATAGTTTATTCCATCCCTTTGAGTGAACCCCTTTGCAACCGATCTAGCTTTAAACCTAGGCTTTTGAACATAGAATACTCCTTCTTTAAGTTTAAAAATACATTTAGATGCAACATGTTTATACCCTTTTCGTAGAGGAACCAAGGACCAAGTGTAATTCACCTTTAGTGAATGCATCTCCCCATTCATTCCTTCAATTCAATCACTTGCATTAGCATAACTTGTTGCTTCCTCAAAAGTAGTTCGTTCTTGGTTAGTATGAGCTACTACAACATTTAAAACCAAATTCATATAATTCATTTAAGTATATCTAGCTGGAGGTATGATAGTTCTCCTTTGTCTATCCCTAGCTAAGACATATTGGCTTAAATCAGATTGCTCACATATTGTCTCCTCATGTTCCTCTACATTTTCCTTAGTTTCTCCTATGTTACTAGGTTAGATAGACTCATTTGGCTGCTCAGATGGTAACTCCACCTCAAATCCGGTGTTAGATGACTCTCCTTCATCCTCTACCTTTTTCTCATTTTGCATAAACATCTCTTCTTCCCTAAAGGTGATGTCTCTCCTCACTAAGAACTTCCTCTCAATAGGATGCCACATTTTAAACCTCTTGATACACTCTGTAAATCCTACAAATATACATTTGACTACTCTGGCCTTTAACTTTCCCTTATTTTGGTGTACAAACCCTACACATCCAAAGACCTTAAGGTTATCTAGGTTAAGAGGATGATTAGTCCACTTTCCTTAGGGGTAAGAAAATCTAAAGATGTGTGAGGGCACAAGAAAATCTAAAGATGTGTGAGGGCACCTATTTAAGGTATACCCGGTATAGGATGCAACTTCTGCCCAAAAACTTTCCTCTAAGATAGCATCAGAGAGCAAACACCTAACCCTTTCCATTATGGTTCTATTTAATCTCTCAACAACCCCATTTTGTTGAGGTATACCTCACTGTTCTATGCCTAGTTATACCATTCTCACTATAAAATTTATCAAAGTGTTCATTGTAAAATTCAAGCCCATTATCGGCTTTAAAGTATTTTAACCTTTTAGATGTTTGATTTTCTATCATGGCTTTCCATTCTTTAAACTTCCCCAAAACTTGGTCCTTAGTTTTAAGAAAGTATATCCAGCTTTTACTAGAAAAATCATTTATAAAGGTTAGAAAATACCTTGAGCCACTAAGGCTTGGTGTAGGAGATGCTCCTCATAGGTTAGAATGGACAAAGTCCAATGCTCCTTTGGTGGTGTGCTGAGATTTTGTGAAACTTTGCCTGGTTGCTTTACCTAAAAAATGTAATGTTCACAAAAAGAAAGGTGCTCACTGATACCTTTGGGCAGGATTTCTTGCTTGGACAGAGCTTGCATCCCTTTCTCACTAATATATGAGAGTCTTTTGTGCCAAGTCAGCCTCTGTTAAGCTTGTTGTTGAAGCAATATAGGCACTTGTCATCATCTCTTATTCCTCTCACAATGTAAAGGTCATTGACCTTCTCACCAATCAACACAACTTTGGAATCCTTGATAACTTCAAGAACTTCACCTTTTCCTCTACATTCACACCCAATGGAGTCCAACATGCCCAGAGATATCAAGTTTCTCTTGAGTAAAGGTACATGTCTAACATTTCTTAGAAGCTTGATTGATCCGTCCTTTAGCTTTAAGGACACTAAACCAACCCCTTTTATCTTGTAGGCTTCATTGTTTCCCATGTACACTGATTCTCCATCTATTTCCTTGTGAATACTAAACCAAGGTCTGAAAGGTGTTATGTGATAGGTACATCCGGAGTCAAGTACCCAGTCATGCTTCCCAAGAGAACTGATTTGGTTGGTTTGATTTCTGATGGAGGCTAAAGCATCAGAGTAAAAGTAGGAACCTTCAACCATTAATGCTTCTAGTTGTTTCCCCTTCTGATCCTTCTGTTTTTCTTAGTTTTTCATTTTCAGACTGTAGCAATCTCTCATCAGGTGACCTTTCTTCTTGCACTAATTACATCTCAATTTGGTCTTAGGTTTGTGCTCTTCACCTGACTGGTTTTTATTCCCCTTAGACTAGTTCTGCTTGTTCTTCCCCTTGGCAAACAAGCCCTCTACACTAGACTGCTCTTTCTTGACTGACTAAAACTCTAACTCTCTTATTCTTAATGTTGAAATGATGGCATCAGTGGTGACTGATTCTCTGCCATACGTCAGAGCATTCTTCACCTCCTTATAGGTTTCGAGTAGAGAGTTTAATAACACAAAAGCCTCATTCTCGTCACCAATTTTCTCACCAAGGCTTTTGAACTCTGAGACTATACTCTTGAATTCATCCAAATTTTCTGAAAGAGGCTTGGCAGAATCCATCTTCAACGTGAAGAACTTCTCCCTCAGATACATCTTGTTGGGGAGATTTTTTGTGGCAAAAAGTCCTTCTAGCTTGACCCACATCTCGTAGGTTGTGTTTTGATCAATTACTTGCCTCAAAATACTGTCACTAAGAACCAGAGTCTCATATGTTGTAAGCTCCATGTCTTCTCTTTCTTGTGCTGATATGGTGGTTGGCAGTGTTGATGGGTCCAAAAGGGCCTTGTGTGCTATTTGTTGTCCAAGAATGGCTTTAATTTTGGCCTTCCATAGGCCAAAATCGCCCTTCCTATCAAACTTCTCAATCTCATACCTTGCAACAACCATTTCTAATCTGAACGAGTATCGAGTCTTGATTTTTTTGAAAATCTTGAAGCGCCAAGAAAGATGACCTTGATGATCTTTAAGCGCTCTGATACCACAAATTGTTAGGTTGATCACTCTTCACAAGTCCCAGATACTCAAGATCAATGTTGGAGAGATGAAGAAATGGCTCAAAACTATTCTGCCAAATCCTCAATATTCGAAACTCGATGCTCGACTGCTTCCTCTCGATCCTCGATCAGAATTCCCTTCTTCGTTTGACTAGTCTCTTTTCAATCCTCGATGCAACTCGATGACAACAGAACTAATACTCGATCGTACTCGACGGTTCTTGAACAATACTCGGTGCGACTCAAAGGAGAAAACGATGTACTTGGAGCTATTCGATAGCGAAGAATCGATGCACGATTGACTCGATAATCTGACTACTCGATGCGATTTGAAAATTAAATGAATGGCACATAATTTGTAGTAAAGAAATACTCGATTGAACAAGAAATATAAGGGAAGAAGAATGAGACACAGTGTTTACATCGTTCGGCAAGAATGCCTACGTCCACGGGAAGTTCTAAATTTTTTTACTTTATGAAGATTTCGTACAGATTTTTGTGTTTATAGAAAACTAAGAAAATGATGATAACTCTGTAATTTGAATTCGAAATCAGTTGTTTTTATAAGAGTATACCAACTGACCATTATACAAGTTAGTTATAAACAAACAAAATCTAAGTTATTTGAGTTAAAGCTTTTTCAGGTATGATCTTGACAAGAGTGTCCAGTAAAGATGTTGTGTTGCATGAGAATTTTTATCAATTTTCTTTTAAAAAAAATGATGAAAGAAGATAATTTTCCAAATTATTTACTTGTTAATATGACAGATACTTTAGCATCTGAGCATTTTGACACTAATCATGAACCAGTCTTTGATCCACCTAGATTGGAAGAATTTTTACATTTTGACTCTAACATAAATGTTGATTCTGACAATCGTTGAATTGATCATGTACGTATTGACCCTACACCCTCGAGCAGATTCCCTAGAAGACAAACTCGACTTCCATCTCACCTTGATGACTTTGTTCTTTCCTCTAAAACACCAACCAAACCAAACACAATACTTCTTGCCCTTAGTCTTGATTTAATCTCTCATACCATGCCTTTATGACCAAAGTTGACATTGATGTTAAACCCGCATCCTTCTAAAAGGCTCAAAATGATCCCAAGTGGATAGTAGCAATGAATCAAGAGATTGAAGCCCTTGAAAAAAAACCAGGCATGGGAATTAACCTTACTACTCATAGGTAAAAGGGTTATAGACTCCAAATGGGTCTTCAAAATTAAAAGAAATGTTGCAAGTGAAGTTGTGAGGTACGAAGCTAGGATAGTAGCTAAAGGCTATAACCAGAAAGAAGGAGAAGACTACACATAAGTCTTTTCTCTAGTTGTAAAGCTTGTCACTGTGAGAATCTTAATTGTTATTGCAACCGTTCAATAGTGGCCTATCTTTAGCTACATATTAACAATGCCTTCCTACATGGGCACATTCAGGAAGAAATTTACATGAAGCCACCCCTGGCTACACCGGTACTGCTCCCAATCAAGTTTTCAAACTCAAGAGATCCCTCTATGGATTGAAACATGTCTCTCGATAATAGAACAATGAATTGACTCATGTGTTGAAATTCTATTGACTCTCTCTGAGTCTCAATGACAATTGCCTTTTCACAAAAAATCCTAATGACATCCAACTTTACCTTCTGGTGTATGTAGATGTTCTTCTTATAACTGGGAATTCAGTTGAAGAAATTAACAAGTACAAACAGTTCCTAAGTAAGGCTTTTTTTTTCAAAGATTTGGGACTGGCCAAATATTTTCTTGGCTTCAGAATAGCAATATCTCCCTTAGGAACATTTATATCTCAAAATAAATATGTCGAAGATATGCTTCATGACAAAAACCTCTACCCTCTGGATTACGATTGACTAAATTTGATCATCAGAAACTTGAGAAACTCGACCAATCTAGGAGACTGGTTGAGAGATTGCTGCATTTGGACATGACCAGGGCAGATATTAGCCACAGTGTGCAACAACTTACTTAGTTTATGGAAAATCCTTGCCTTTTAGATTGGAGTGTAGCCGTTCGTTTGTTGAAATACCTAAAAGGATGCACCAATGAAGGCCTCTTCTATCCTACAGATTCTAACACAAATATCAAAGCCTTTTGTGATGTTGACTGAGTTACTTGTCCAAATTCAAGAAAGCCCTTAACAGGTATTGTAATCTACGTGGCAGCTCATTAATTTTCTGGAAAGCAAAGAAACAAGCAACTGTTTCTAAGTCATATGTAGAAGCAGAATACCAAAGCATGGCCACTAATATATCAGAACTCCAGTGGATAACTTCCATCTTTCAATACTTGCATGTGAACTAGTCTCTTCCAATATAATTCTTTTGTGATAACAAGGCTGCAATTCACATTGCCTCCAATCATGTCTTTCATGAAAGGACAAAGCAATTTGATTTTGATTGCCATATAATAAGAACTAAGCTCAAAGAAGGGTTCATCTCTACCTCGTTGTACTTCCTTCCAGCAACTTGCAGACCAAGTAATTGAGCTCATTCAAGCTTCAAAGTTTCATCTCCAAGCTTGGTTTAGTTCCATGCTTACACCATCTCCAGCTTGAGGAGATATAGGAAATACAACAGTAAGATTTATGAAAATTTATTTTTTTCATTTTATTTTTATTTGATTTTTTTGTTAATAATTAGTTTTCTTATCATGGTTAGGCATGGTTAAGCCTCCTTTATTCTTTCCTTATCTTAAGAACAGTTTATTTTTTTTTCCTTTTTTAGGTTTCTCATCGTTGTTTTATAAGAAACCATCTTTTGTAATTTATAACTATCTATCGTGAAAATATTCTTTGAATGAAACCCTAACCGAATGTTCTTCAAATTTTTCTATAAAAGAAAAGATTGGAAGGAAATTCATATGCATTGCCGAGAGTTTCTTAAGCAAGTGAAGAAGAAAATAAAATTCACCCAATTTTCTTGAGAGAAAATTTTAGAGAAATCATTCTTGAACATTATAAACTCTCGTACCATTGTCCTTGACTATTTTAATTGAATATGCATCGATTGTAGTGAACTGGACGTAGCCCACACTGGGTGAACCAGTATAAATTGGGTGTCATCATTCTTTCCATAAACTTGATTTATTATCATTCTTGTTTCTTGAAAGCTGAGGTTGGTTTATCTATTCTTTAAAGCTAGCGAGTTACATATTGTTTATTTTACATAATTTGGTACTTGAATTTGATCTGTGTTGGATAATATATATTGTCTGAATTTGGTTGATTAGTTTAGATTAATATATTATTATTCCCCCATCAAGTGGTATCAGAGCTGATTGATTGAATTGTAGAACGATGTAGGAAAAAGATGAAAAATTGGTTATTTTTAATGGATCAAATTTTTCTTTATGAAAATGTCAAATATCAGACTACTTGAATTCCAAGAAATTGGATTTTCCATTGGAAGGAAAACCTAACAATATGGGAGAAGTTTAATGGAAGAAGTTGGATAGCAAGGTGGTAGGGATTGTTCGCCTGTCTTTAACAAAAAATGTGTAAAGTATTGTAGCGAAGGAGACGACCACAACAATGTTGGGATTAGTGTCCTAAATCTCTTATACTCTTATAGTTTGTTAAACTTGTATAAATAAATTGTTATTAATAAATTAATTGTTTGTTTATATGTGCATTAACTCAATCCAAGAAACTAAGATCTTAGGCTATATTATGTAACTTAAACAGGTATTTGGAGAGATACAGGTGAATCATGTTTAAATAATAACCTAAACAGTCTGTAGTAGATGGATGAGGCTGGGTACCTTAGTCTAGTAACACTACATACACGACCCACTTCGTAATTAGTACAATTGTTGTAAAGTGTTACAAATGATCTAATCCTAATCACTCATGTGGAGACATGTGTGCGGGGGTATCTTATACAAATAGTTTGTATAAGACCGAACCATGAAAAGATTAGTCTCTCTTTATAATGTTGTTACTTGAATAGACTTAAATTTCACTAGGATGGTCATAGTAACTTAACCTTAATCCTGAGTGAGTTGTGAACTCCTGCCAATGAGGGCAGTCCTTTGATCTGCATAGGTGAGAATAGCCAGATTTGTTGACTCAATATGCCTACCATTTTAGGGATTCGTCTGAGTGAGGAGTTGAGAACTAAACTGCAGAAGATGGAATTCACTTCTTTCCATTGTTAGGGTAAGTAGATAAATTCTCCCTCAAGACTGATTCTGGGTCTTGAACAATGAGGGCCCTCACCCTCTCACTGGCCAGAGTGGGCTTAATTATAGTGGGACTATGACTAATTGTTCATTAGAGAGATCGATGGTACTTAAGAAGTTAGATGTAACTACAAGGGTAAAATGATATTTGACTTAGTTGTACTTACGGGCAATTTGTGAAGGGTCAATGCATTGTTGATTGATCATATCTAATGGACAAAGAAATATATCAACAGTTTGAAGAGTGTAGGTGTCAGTCTTAAGTGGTGTGATCGACAATTAATGAAGGTTGATTAATTTAATTAAATAGTTTAATAATTAATCTTGTATCCCTAGAGCTTCAATCTGTAGGTTCATAAGGTCCCATTGTTAGCTCAATAAGGATTAATGAGAATCAAATTAATTTTGGATTAATTTGAATTGTTCAAATTAATTAAATGAAGTTAATTGTATGAGATACAATTAATATAATGTATGTTAATACATTATATTATAAAGTATAATGTATGTGATACATTATAATATTAAGTTTCAATGAGAGAAATAAATATTTGAATATGATTCAAATATTAATTATATGAATATGATTCATATAAAAACTATATGATAAAATTAATATGAATATGATTCATATTAATACTATAGGTTATATGAGAGATAATAAATTATAAATATATTATATGTAATATATAAACTATAGGTTATATATTATACATAATATAATATATAGTTTCAAATTATTAGTTAATATAATTAAACTAGAAATTTAAATTCAAATTAACACCCATAGGAGTTATAATTTGAATGGTGAAGGAGTTATGAGTTATTACATAACTCCATATCTTTCATTTGCTAGAGATTTTTTTTTTCTGGCAGAGTGTGGAAGAAGTTTTTAGTTTTTTATATAAGTTTTGAGAGTGTTGCTCTCTCTCTTCATCTTCTTCTCTCTGTCTTTATCTCTAAGAACACTTACTTCTATAACACTAAAATTAATCCATAAGCAAGCCCACCACTCTGCCTTTGGTTCTCTCCTTGAGAATAACAAGGAAAACTTCTTATGGTAGTGTCCAAGAAGTTTCGTATTGTTGTGTTCATGAAAAAGAGGAATTTTACCGATCGTGATCTCATCAACAAATAAGAAGATTGGATTTTAAAGGTATATACACTGTGTACTTTTTTCTCTCTCTATAGTTTATGTAAAAGCATGCTTAAGATCTATATGTTTATTGTATAGTTTCTGTCTCCTCTGTTTAGTTGAGTTTATGCAAAACGAATTTCTAAGACACCGACATTTCTACACTTCCGCTCTGGGATTCAAATTCCTTCAAATAGGACAAATGACATCTCTATCAAACATGATGAAAAGCCTTCAGTAAACAACAAGGTATATTTTGCAACCAAATTCTTTCATTTGAAAATGGCTGAAGGTACATTTATCACTGCCCATTTAAATTAATTTGATTTGTTCATAAAGAAATTAGTTGCCGTTGAATTAGAATTTTTTGATGAAGTAAATGCAATATTGTTGTTGAGATCATTGCCTAATAGTTGGTAAATCATGAAAGCCGCACTTTCTAATTCATTCGATAAAGACAAATAGCGGTTCTCACTGGTTATAGATGAAGGGATTGAATCCCAAAGCGGAAGCATTTTAACACTATGTCTTCGAATTAGGATTGGGAAAATCACAGAATTGATTTCTTAGAGAAATAAAGGTTAAGCATTAAAAAACTACAATATAGAAAAGTTACCTTTGAAGACCAATTCTTCAATGAAAATTCTCGACACAATCTTTGAAGACCAATTCTTCAACGAGCACCACCGTTAGGCTACCTTACTATGTCTTCAGGAAGGATAACAGATGGTGGGATCCAAAAAACGGCAGGTAAATTCTTCTTAGAATTTCAGAGAAAGTGCTAAGAGAATTTTAATTATCAGAGAGTGATTGGAGATCCAACATCCAAAAAACCTTTTGTGTTTATGTGTTTTTAATGTAGAAACTGACGTGAAGGAAAGTAACCCCTCAACCAACTCTCCACTCCCCTGCATAAATGTGGGGGTGTTAATTTATTTTTAATTAATTTATTTTTTTAATATATATTAAATCATATTTAGTATATAATGAATAATTAAATAAATATTAATTAATTAATCAATATAAATATCAAATATTTATTTAATCATGCATTTAAATCACATAAAAATGCATGTCTCTCTCTTAGCCTATAGTTTTAATATGAATCCAACTCATATTAAATTTTACTTTATAGCTTTTATACGAATCCCATTTATATTAAGTTAATATTCGAACCTTATTCAAATATTAGTCTCTCATATTATATAGTAATTATATTCATATTTATAATTAACTCTATGCTATAATGTATCATTATAAATTATACTTTATATTAATACTTATTAATATAAAATTCCCTAAAATAATTTGAACTATTCAAATTATTCCAAAAATCAGTTGATCCTTGTTTTACCCTTACTGAACTAGTAAGGGAACCTAATGTACCTACAGATCAGAAGCTCCAATGATTCACAATTAAATTAATCAAACTCTTTAATTAATATAATAAACACTCATTAGTTGTGGCCACTCTACTAAAGACCCACAACTGCACTTTTCGCACTGATATTGAGATCAAACATGAGGATTTCCATGAGCAGCGGAATGATCGTTCCACTAAAGACTGACAGTTGAACTCTTCTTACTACAGATATATTATGTGTCCATCTTAACTAATCAGCAGTGCGACAACCCTTAATAGATCGCTCGTAAGTACAATTGGGCTAATAACTGTTATGCCCCTGTAGTTACTTTGTATTCTCGGAGTGAGAATCCAGGAGTTGTGGGCTCTGTATAATTTTGGTTAGACGAAGAGACTGGAGGAACAACAATCATGTAGACGATTCAGCAAGTGGGAGATGACACAGTCTATCGTATAGACGATGTGCTCAATCGTGTAGAAGATGACAGACTATCGTATAGACAATGCCCCGCAATCATTTGGCTATGATCAACTGAGTGAACTATCGTATAGTGACACTCCACGATCGTTTTAGTCTCTCTATGAGCTATCGCTTAGTGAAACAATTTCAGTTGATAGCATTCTCCGTCAGTTTCTTTCCGAATCAAGTAACTCTACTAGATTTAAGAAAACATTTTTCCTTTTATCTCACGGTTACTACAAAACCACTAATAACCTCCCTCTCAATTGGTTATTAGAGAAAAAGAGATAATTATCAAATAATTAATATTATTATAAATAAATATGATAACCAACTTACCATATTATATATATAACCTATAGTTTTAATATTTCATCTCATGAAACATATAAACCATAGTTCTTTTTCTATTTTATGGTACTTAATGTAAATCATATTTACATTAATCATCCACTTGATGTATCTCATACATCAGACCAATTATATCATATATAATTGATTTTCCTCTTGTCAATTTGAACACTTCAAACTAACACCAAGAATTGATTCTCAACTTGAATCCATTGAGCTACTAAGGGGACCTTATGGACCTATAACTTGAAGCTCCAATAGTACGTGAATAACTGACTAAACTCTTTAGTCACGGAATCCATGATCCATTAACTGCCGAGCACTCCACTAAAGACCGACAACTGTACTTTTCTTACTACAAATATATTTTGTGTCTATATCAACCAATCAACAATGCGATAACCCTTCACAGATCGCTCGTAAGTACAGTTAGACCAATTTACCATTATGCCCCTGTAGCTACATCTAACTCCTTAAGTACCACTGATCCCTCTAATGAACATAAGTCATAGTCCTACTATGATTGAATCCTCTCTTCCAAAGAGAAGTTGTGGCAACTGTCCTCTCTGCCAAATCAACCCTTACGGGAGCAATCTATACACTTACCCCTGCTTCGAGGAAGGAGTGAATTCCATCTTATGTAACTGAGTTCCCAACTCCCTAATCTGACAAATCCCCTAAAAGGTAGGTTTGTTGAGTTGGCAATCTGGCCACCCTTACCCATACTAATCAAAGGACTGCCCTTAAAGGTAGGAGTTTCCAAAACACTCAGGATTAAGGTCATGTCACCTATGGTTGTTTAGGTAAGATGTAAGTCTCAAGTATCAACGACATTATATAAAGAGACGAATCATCTCGTGGTCCGGTCTTATACAAACTCTTTGTATAGGATACCCTCGCTCACATGTCTCCACATGAATGGTCAGGATCAACCATCTGTAGTAGTTCACAACACTTGTAAACCTCTACAAAGCGGGTCGTGTCCGTAGTGTCACTGGGATAAGGTAACCTTCCTTTAATTCTTATACTACAAACCTTTTTAGGTTATCACTTAAGGCATGATCCACTTGTATATTTCATATATATGCTTAAGTTTTCATACAATAACCATGGAGCCTTGTTTTTTGGATATGAGTAAATGCAAAATAAAATAACTCTTATTTTATTCATAACAATGTGTACAGTGTTTACAAACTATGGGACTCCAGGAGAATTAGGACACCAATCCCAATAATCCCTTACTTGTCCTAATGCCTCAGGAGACTAATGTACAATACATGAAAAATACAAGTACAATGAACAATAAACTAGGGCATACTCTATATCCCAGTATCATTTTCCACTTTCCCTAGACATGAGGAGTGATCCTAATTCGTACATATTATGACATGAGAAGTGGGGGTGTCCTGTGCAAATGAGTTTTGTACAAGATTGGTCCACGAAATCAGTCACTCTTACTTTATAATGTTGTTTAGTGTTTAAGACTGATTATTTCAAAGCGATGACCTAGGTAACTTGACCTTAATCCTGAGCTAACTATGAACTCCTGTTTGTTCGGAATTATCCTTTGAACTGCATGGGTGAGAGTAGTCCAACAACACTACTCAATAAGCCTTCCATTTTGGGGATAAGACCAGATGAATAGCTGGGGACATAGCCCTGCAAGATGGAATTCACTCCTACCCGATTAGGGTTAGCAGAGAGGTTGTTCCCTTAAGTGCTGATTCTAGATCTTGAACAAGGGGTCCCACCCTCTCATCGGCTCGAAAGGAACTCGTTTTGTTGATTGGATCACAAATCAATTGTTCATTAGAGGATCAGTGAGATATAAGGAACAAGAGGTAATTTCGGGGGTAAAACAGAGATTTGACCCAGCCATTATTACGAACAACTTGTAAAGGGTTAACTTACTAATCATGGTTATATCGAGTGGACATAATATATCCACAGTGAGGGGAGTTCAACATTGGGCTTTAGTGGAGTGACCTATTAGTTAACGAATGGGGGTTAGTTCGGTGTAATGAATTTAGCCGATTAATCTCGGATCGCTGGAGCCCATGATCTGTAGGTCCACGAGGTTCCCCTATTAATTCGTAAATGGATTAGCTTTAGAGTAGCGTGATAAGTTAATTTGAAACGTTCAAATTAGAATTAAACGGAATTGGAGAATTAATATTTAAATATGATTTAAATATATGAAGGTAGAATTGTGTAAATTAATTTAATATTTTATATTAAATTAATTAGAATTATTTAAATTGTTTAAATAATTATTTATTAATTTTATTAAGAAAATTAATTTTGTAAAATTAATAATATTTTTAATTTTATAAAACAAATTGATTAATAAAATCAATTGAAAATTTGAAAAAGATAAAGAAAAACACAAAAAATGGAAAGTTGGATTTTTCCATTACTTCTTTAAGTTGCTCACCCATAACCCACCATCTTTAGGCTTCAAATACTCCAAGCATGAGCTGCATCTCATGCGGCCATCTTCATTGCATGACTTTTTGGAATATATTGAGAAGATTTTAGTGAGTTTGAGGCATGCAATTTGTGAATTTTTTGCTAAAAAATTCGTGTGAAGAAGGTGTTCTTCAAATGGGTTACTACTGTGAGTTATTCTCCAAATTCTCTTAATTCAAGCTTATCTAGAGTCCCACAACTCAATCTAGAGCTCTAAGAGGATATTAGGGAAGATCTTGAGGTGGTCTACAATGAGATTTGAGAGATTTGCAGCTGGAAATCAAGATTTCAAGAGTTCTACAAAGGTATGACTTGAAACCCACTTATTACTATGTAAGCATGCTTTAGTTTCTGCCAAAATTAACTAATTAGAGTGCTTATTAATCTTTGTTTCTTCCGCTGCGTGCTAATACATTCCAACAAAGAAGTCTAGGCAACTAATTAAGCCGATTGAAAATCTAGGAAATCCGAAGTATATGCGTTAGGACAAGCGTTGTTTAAATTTGGGGGTGAGATAACTTGTAGAAATACAAGTTATGGCACTTCTTTTATTTAAAATAATAGGAAAAAGATATGAAATTATGACACTTGTACCAAAGAATTTATATAAAAATCAAAGTATGCGATCATACAACTTCAACATCTGATATATTTGAGTTACGGGTTGATATTGCTATGTTTATGTAGAAAACCCGCCGTCGCAACCAAGCGAACACATGATCGCATGAACCAAGCACTCATTGATGCGATCAAGCAAAAGCTATCAGATACAAACATACCATCGCATAATCAGTTATGACGTTGCAGATGGTGCATTAGGGTATGGAATTTAATGCGCCTCATCAGCACAATAATGACTAAGAGAAAAGAAAAACATCCTCAGACGACTATAAATACCCATGCAATCGCCATGCAAAAGGCAAGGAGAGAAATTCTGAAAAGAAAAACTCCCCTAAAAAACCTTCCCATTCAGCCATAGAAATACCTTAGCGAGAACTCAGGATTCCTGTGGAAGTAAAGGAGGGATATCATTGTTCGATAATTTGAGTGAAGCAGTCGCCAATAAAGCCGAATGGAGCAAGACATTGCACACCTCGTCTTGATTCTCTATCCCTTTCTTTCTCTTAAAGTGTATTTGCATTGTAATTTTGACTTTGACAATTCAAACGTTACAATATGAATATATATTCGTTCTATCCTCTGTTTATCTTATCCATCACCATCATGTGTAGCTAAATTGTCTAATGGGTTGAGAAGTATGTAGCTAACACTACTAAGCAACAAGAGAATTATGCGATATGTGTTACTTGAATAAATCGAAAGATTGTTCTAAGTAAAAATTAACCTAAGTTTGAAAGAATTTAGATTTGGAACTCATAAAGCAAGAGGAGATATTCCTTAGAAATAAGTTTATCTTTTGCATAATGCACTCATCGCATGCATCTTAGAGATAAGATAATATGGCCAGATACACTGGGTAGTGATGATCGTAACATTGAGTATATTGCTTGAACGCATAATCTCTTTTATTTCTTAGGAAATGTTAGTGAAAATTCTTCTCAACCCTATCATCACATATCTATCACCAACAACCATAATCCACTTAGTTTCACTTGGGCATAATTTTCATCGCATAGATTTTTAAATTAAAATAACACCTTCAATCATCTCTTTGTTTGAACATTTCAATTTGCATTAAGATCATATTTTTAGTTTCACCGCGCATTTACAAGCAATCCCTGATTCGGCCTTGGACTTATCAGGACTCTGGTTGAATTTGCACTTGGGTTCTACCAAATAAAACAAAGTGTTATAACTAAAGAAACTCTGGTTATAGAGGACCTATGAGCAGAAGCGGATTGTCCAAACTCCATTGTGAAAAAACACTTACATTCAAAGTCATACTAAACAGATTATGTATTAAATATAAATTACAGCATGCTTCTTGAATTAAATACAAAGGTTAGAGAGACAATACCTTTGAAGAACACTTCTTCAAGAATATCCCTCGAACAAACTTGAACGCAATGAGCAACTGGAACTCTCTCGAACAACACAAATAGCAACTCGATCCTTGAACAGATCCGGACACAACCACTAGATTACCTTAGTATTCTCGATGTGAGAATCCAGAAGTGGTGGTCTCTGACGTATTTTGGTTAGAGGGAAAGAGGTATACAATCGAGTAAAGGGCAGCACTATCGTATAAAAGATGGAAGTCTATCGCATAAATTTAATGCTCGATCATTTAGATAAGAGCACTATCGTATGGTAAACCCAATCCTATCGTGTAGTCACTCGATAGTTAATTTGAAAGTCGTGTTTTTTCGTTTGAGATTTTGAAATCAAATTTCTTTTTATCTCAATTTGTCATAAAATTGTGTAACCACCCACTAAAGTATTGGAGAAAAATAAATTTAATATTATATAATTAATAAATTATAAAAAATACAGTAACTAACTTATCATATTATATTTATAACCTATAGTTTTAATATTTCATCATATACAATATATAAACCATAGTTCTTTTTCTCTTTTATGGCATTTAATATAAATCATATTTATATTAAATTTAATAACTATGAATCTAATTCATAGAAATTTTTATTTGAATCATATTCAAATATTAGTTCCTTCAATTAAACAATAATGTATCAAATACATTATATCAATTATATCATATATAATTTAATTAATTTAATTATATCATATATAATCAAATTCCCTTTTGTTAATTTGAACATTTCAAACTAACCCAAAAACTGATTCTCAACTTGAATCCATTGAGCTACCAAGGGGACTTTATGGACCTATAGCTTGAAGCTCCAACGGTACGTGAATAACTGACTAAACTCTTTAATCACATTATCCACCATCCGTTAACTATCGGGTACTCCACTAAAGACCAACAGCTGCACTCTTCGCACTACAAATGTATTTTTGTGTCCATTAGATATAACCAATCAACGGTACGATGACCCTTCACAAATCGCTCGTAAGCATAGTTGGGCCAAATTACTGTTTTGCCCCTGTAGTTACATCTAACTCCTTAAGTACCACTGATTCCTCTAATGAGCAATAGATCATAGTCCTACTATGACTAAACCCCTCTCAGGCCAAGAAAGAGTGTGGCACCGCCTTGTTCAAGCCCCGGAATCAGCTTTTAAGGGAGCAATTTATCTACTTAACCGTACATCGGGGAAAGAGTGAATTCGATCTTGTGTAGCTGAGTTCTTAGCTCCCCAATCAGACGAATCCCAAAAATAGTAAGCTTATTGAGTCGGCGATCTGGCCACTCTCACCCATGCAAATTAAAGAACCGCCCTCATAGGCAGGAGTTCACAACTTATTCAGGATTAAGGTCATGTTACCTATGGTCATCCTAGTGAAATGAAAGTCTCAATTATGAATGGCGTTATATAACGAGACTAAACATTTCGTGGTCTGGTCTTATACAAACTCCTTTGTATAGAATATCTCCGTTTGCATGTCTTATACATGAATGATCAGGATAATATCATTTGTAGCACTTTACAACATTTGTAACACCTACAAAGTGGGCCATACTCGTAGTGTCACCAGGATAAGGTATCCCTCTTTATCCATATACTATAAACCATTTAGGTTATCACTTAAAACATGATCCACTTGTATGTCTCCACATACATGTTCAAGTTACAACGATAACCATAGATCTTAGTTTATTGATTTGTGGTTAATGCAACTAAAATATCAAATATGTCACAGACTGAAGTGAATAAAATATCATATATTATAAATCACAAAATGTGTATTCATACAAGTATTTACAAACTACAAGACCGTACGAGATTTAAGGCATCAACCCCAACAATAACCTCATAGATTTCATTGCATGTTATAAACGCATCACGAAGCTCCTCCAAGATTCCATCACAAACCCTCTTCTTGGAATCTCGAACTCCAAAATTTGCAGCAACCCAATTTAGCCCCCACCACAAGTGAACCTCCTGTATTTTCCTTTGGGGTTGAGAATTAGCAGGTGTGTGTGGGCTCTGCTATGATTTTGTGAGAGGGAGGAAGAAATTGAGAGGAAAAGTGTTTTCTTTTGGGAGAGTTCTACTGGGAAAACACACAGATCTCTACTGTGATCTCCTCTTCTGTGAATAAGAAAATGAAAACGTAAAAACCAAAAACCATCCCACTTTCCACGATTGATTATGAGATTATTAAGGGGAGGGAAGTTGTAACTCCCTCCCTTTAATTTAAAATTATATATATATATATAACTATATATTATATCAAATATAACACATAGTCTATAGTTTACAATATATCGTATATAACATAATCTATAGTTTTAAAACTCTCATTAAACCATAGTATTTAATATAAATCAAATTTATATTAAATTTAATTATATGAATCTCATCCATATAATTAGTATTTAAATCATATTCAAATATTTAATTCCACTAAAAACAACTTTATATTATAATGTATCAAATACATTATATTAATTATCACATATAATTATTTTCCCCAAGTAATTTGAACAATTCAAATTAATCCAAAATTAATTCTCAATAATCCCAGCTGAGTTATAAAGGGGACCTTATGAACTTGTAGATTGAAGCTCCAATGGCACTTGAATAATTAATTGAACTCCTTTAATTAAATTACTTAACATCCATTAACTGTCGATCACTCCACTAAAGACCGACAACTGCACTCTTCGAACTACAGATATATTTTTGTGCCCATTTGATATAACTAGTCAATAGTGCGATGACCTTTCACAAATTACCCGTAAGTACACCTTGGCCAAAATTACTGTTTTGTCCCGATAGTTACATCTAACTCCTTAAGTATCACTAATTCCTCTAATGAATAATAAGTCATAGTCCAACTACGGTCAAACCTCTCTCGGGCCAAGAAAGGGTGTGGTACCACATTGTTCAAGCCTCGGAATCAGCTCTTAAGGGAGCAATTTATTTACTTACCCCAACATTAGAGAATGAATGAATTTCATCTTGTGTATCTGTGTTCCCAGCTTCCCAATTAGACGAATCTCCAAAATAGTAGGCTTATTAAGTCGGCAATCCAACCACTCTCACCTATATAAATCAAAGGACCGCCTTCATAGGTAGGAGTTCACAACTCACTCGAAATTCAGGTCATGTCACCTATAGTCATCCTAGTGAAATGTAAGTCTCTACTATTAACGGTGTTATATAATGAGACAATTCATTTCGTGGTCTGGTTTTATACAAACCCTTTTATATAGAACACCCTCACTCACATGTATCCACATGAATAATCAGGATCAGATCATTTCTAGCACTTAACAACAATTGTGACATCTATAAAACGGATCGTATTCGTAGTGTCACGAGGATAAGGTCGAGATGACCGCATATAACCACCATATTCTACTTCCTGGATGCATGCAGTATTCCATCCATAGGGTGCATATGCTGTGTGAAAGCAAACAGAGTTTATCTTTAAGATCCCCATTCTTGCCTATGCATTCCAATCCGCTCTCCTGAGTCTTAGATTTGTGTTTTAGACTACTCTCCCAAGTATGCCTAAATGATGAATGAAGCGCTCATAGGACAAGGTAACCATATGAACTTTGCTGACTTAAGATTGTTCCTATCCCTAGTGAACAATGACTTACATTGCTTAATGCGACCAACCACTTACCCTCCCGGGTAGTTGGTTGTTGCTGACTTTACTCATAGACAAGTAATGCGTTAACCTATAGACATGCGTTGTCATAGCTTCACATTAAGCAAATAAGGTTTTCTCATATACTCGCACAACGCACACCTCTCGGTGGTTTGCTACATACTTCATATCCCTAATCCACATGACTAAGTATGCAATACTCAAGCAATCTCACTAAGTGTTGCAATGAAAGTTAAAGATGCTAAGTAAAGAAGATGGAGATGGAATCGAAGGAAACATAGAAATGCATTGAAAACAAATTGTATTAATTCCTTAATCACAAAATGTCACGCAATACAATATAAGAAAAGAAAGGAAAATGAAATGACCGGCTGGAAGCAAAGCTTGCTTCCAGCGGATGTGCGTCAAGGCTGCCGGTGGTGCCATGGATGGGCGGTAGAGCTGACTCTCCTGAGATCTAGCTCCGGTCGAAGGCTCCGGTCGTCACTCAAAATGGATATAGGAGGTGAAGAACTGTCAAGCGTCTTCTCACGCATTTTATCTGGATCATAAGGATCCGCCCTAGGCGAACCTCAGGCGAAAACCTTGGATTGCAGGGATAATCCCCAGACCACAAGGATAATCCTCAGATAAGTTAGAATTCTACTCATAAGCTTCTTTATATAGAGATTGGATCGCCGACAGCATTAATAGACTGCTCTGATCTGTCATTCGCGGTGCGTTAGTCCTTTTCTAAACCTCTGCTGCTAACGGCGTGGCAGGTGAAATGTCAACATCGACTTTTGATTTGCTTGAGGTAGATGCGTTGATGCGTTCATTCCACCAACCTTGTGTTGATCCCATTGGTATGCGTTATCGCGTAGCTGCAATCATTCAGTGATCGCATTCGCTTAATACCGCAACTCTACGCAATGACTACAATTGCTTGACAAGCACAATTCCCATGCGATGGACGCATGCAGCTGATTACCGCAACATCCATGCATTGATCGAACGCGTTTACCTTGCGATTGAGAGTTTCTCCGCATGCGGTTCTCTATGCGGTGTTCTGGTTTCCACGGTTGCGTCCATTTCCTGTATTAGCTACAAAAAATAAACAATTGAACGCATAATAACGCATAATAAGGGGTTAGCCGAGATTCAACATGCTGATCGCCGCAAGCTCATTTTCCCGTGAATTCCTATCATGATTGTTGCATATTCTACTTAACGACCTTCATAATTCTACGAAAAAGGCCTAAGATGACATGCATTTCTGCATGTCATCAATCACTCGTAAGTATAGTTAGGTCAATTTACCATTATGCCCCTATAGTTACATCTGTCTCTTTAAGTACCATTGATCCCTCTAATGAACATAAGTCATAGTCCTACTATGACTGAGTCTTCTCTTCCAAAGAGAAGTTGTGGCCACTATGTTCGAGCCCTAGAATCAACCCTTAAGGGAGCAATCTCTCTACTTATCCCTGCTTGGGGAAATGAGTGAATTCCATCTTGTGGATTGAGTTCCCAGCTCCCAGATCAGACAAGTCCCCAAAAAAGTAGGCATGTTAAGTTGGAAATCTGGCCACTCTCACCCATACTAATCAAAGGACCGCCCTTAAAGGCAGGAGTTCCCAAAACACTCAGGATTGAGGTTGTGTTACCTATGGCCGTTTAGGTGAGATGTAAGTCTCTAGTATCAACGGTGTTATATACAGAGTCTAGTCATCTCGTGGTTCAAGTCTTGTACAAACTCTTTGTATAGGACACCCCCGCTCCCCATCTCCACATGAATGGTCAGGATCTACCATCTGTAGTAGTTTACAACACTTGCAAACCTCTACAAAGTGGGTCGTATTTGTAGTGTCACCAGGATTAGGTATCCCACTTTAATTCTTATATTACAGACCTATTTAGGTTATCACTTAAGGCATGATCCACTTGTATATCACATATACATGCTTAAGTTCACATAAGATAACCAAAGAGCTTTGTTTATTGGATATGAGTAAATGCCAGAATTAAATAACACTTATTTTATTCATCGAACAATGTGTATCTTTACAAAACAACGAGACTTCGGGAGAATTAAGACACCAATCCCAACAATCTCTCACTTGTCCTAATGACTCGAGAGCCTAATGTACAATACAATATAAATATGTATAATATACAATAAACTAAGGCATACCCCAGTATCATCTCCCACTTGCCCTAGACAAGATGTCGCATGTCCCGCAGACCCAGACTGTTCAGATGACCCTCGAACACTTTAGCCGTGAGGGCCTTTGTAAAGGGATCAGCAACGTTGTATCATGTAAGGATCAGATCCTTATCTCCATATACAAGCATGTAGTTCTTCATTCTCCGAAGATACTTGAGGATCGTCTTGACCGTCGTCCAGTGATAAAATCCTGGATTGGACTGATACTAACTGACAATCCTTACTGCATAGCAAATGTCGGGTTGAGTACACAACATTGCACACATCAAGCTTCCTACAGCAGAAGCATAGGGAATCCGTCTCATCTCCTCAAGGTGTCTTAGGACATTGATCCTTAGAAAAAACAATTCTATGCCTGAAGGGTAACAAACCCCTCTTGGAATCCTGCATCCTGTACCTGATCAACATTTGATCAATGTACGATGCTTGACATAGAGCTAACCATTTTTTCTTGCGATCCCAAATAATCTAGATCCCGAGAACATACTTTGCCTCACCCAAATCTTTCATTTGGAACTGGGCAGCTAGCCAACTCTTAATGTCAATCAGATACCCTACATCATTCCCAGTGAGTAGGATATCATCCACATACACTACTAGGAAAGCTACTGAGTTGTTGATGATCTTGTAAACACAAGGCTCATCAACGATCTAGTCAAAGCCAAACGACTTGACAACAGTGTCAAATCTGATGTTCCAAGATCGAGACGCTTGTTTCAGCCCATAAATAGACCTATTAAGCTTGCAAACTCTTTGCTCTTGATCTGAAACTACGAACCCCTCTGGTTGAGTCATATAGCTATTCTCCTCAAGATTACCATTAAGAAAGGCAATCTTGACGTCCATTTTCCATATTTCATAATCATAAAATACGGTTATGGACAGAAGAATCCGGTTAGACTTCAGCATGAATACAGGTGAGAAAGTTTCCTCATAGTCAACTCCCTCAACCTGGGTATAACCCTTTTGCCACGAGTCTAGCTATAAAGGTTTGCACCTGTCTATCTACACCTCTCTTTCGCTTATAGATCCACTTACACCGAATAGGTTTTACCCCATCGAGTGAATCAACAAGCTCCCAGATGTTATTGAAGTACTAAGACTCCATTTCCTGGTTCATAGCCTTAACCCATTCATCTTTGTCATCATCCTCCATTGCTTTCTTAAAAGACAACGGATCCTCGACCCTATCATTCGTAATGACGTTATGAGTTTCAGTCAAACCCATGTAGCAATCTGGTGGGTTCAAAACCCTCCCACTACGTTGAGGCAGTCTCAACTCTTGAGCTAGTTGAATAGATGTTTCGACCTCAACAACTCTTGTTGCTCTATCGGCCTGTTAAACAACTCTTGTTGAACCCTCAACAGTCTCAATCTCACTGGAGATCTCACGTAAAACGAGCTTACTTCGTGGCTTATGATCCCTCATGTGATCTTCTTCCAAGAAGATAGCATTAGTGGAAACAAACACTTTGTTCTCACTCGGATCATAGAAGTATCCTCCTCTCATTTCCTTGGGGTAGCCTACAAAGAGAAAACCTTCGAATGCGATTCTAACTTCTTTGGGTTAGTTGCTAGCACATGTGCTAGACAGTTGTTGGAGGAAAATTGATGGGTGGGATTGTTCACGCAATCATGCGTTAGACATGGCTTAAGCTATGCGTTTACGCCCATGCATCAGAGGTCATGCGTTGGAATGAAAATGCATTAATCTAGTATGCAATGACCATGCGTTCCTATCACAAGTTTTCTTATGCTCACGCCAAGTATAACGTGAACGCAAGTTTCTCGGGTAATCCAATAATGCTTATGAAGCAATGCGTTTGAGACAATGAATAAAAATAAAAAGAAGTTTAATGGATTTACACACTACTCCTACTCCTATCTAAACAGATTGAGCAATAGAAGACTTGCGATGAGAATAGGTAGATGCACAACAAATGCATAGTAATGTTTATTATCTTAAATCGCTCGAGTAATCCCAACTCGTCACACTAACGCATTGCACACCTCTCAATGATCAGCCGCATGACTATATCTCTATAGTGCATGGTTGCGTCAAACATAAGATTGTGCCTATCTCTAGGAACAATGCATACTTTACTTTAGTGCATTCCATCTCTTTCCTTCTCAGGAAGTTAGACGCGGCTATTTAACTCATAGTCTAGCAATGCAACAACCTATAGACAAGCATTGCTACAGCCTTTACACCAAGCAAAGAGGATTAACTCACTATACTCGCACAACGCACACCTCTTAGTGGGTTGCTACATGCGTCCTATCTCTAGGCTACACGATTAAGTATGCGATCGCCTTTGATAAATAAACGATGAAGGTAAATGATGGTAAAGATAAAGATGATGAAGATGATGGCATTGAAGGAATCAAGAGATGCATTGATTACAAAATGTCTTAATATCTTAACCTAAAATGTAATACAATACAAAGGTTAGAAGAGAAATGAAGGACTCTGCGTCAAGGCTGCCGGTGGTGCCATGGATGAATGGTGGAGATGTCTCTCTCGAGCTCTATCTCTAGTGAAAGCTCGGGTTGTCACTCGGTCTGGTTTGTGGAGGTGAAGAATTCTCACTAAAAATCTTGCTCAAGCTCTCATCGGTGATCGAAAACCTTTGCCTTGAGGCAGAAGTTCGGGATGCTTTGAAATGAAGGTCCAAGGGGCTATTTATAGGGTTTAAACGCCGACAGCTATCATGATTGTGTTATGTCTCACTACTTCCTTTGTCACGGTATGAGCAAAGTCACATAGTCTTATCTTGTTGATACTCCGAAGGTATGCGTCCGAGCTTGATTTAGCTGAAGTATCAACACGTTCTACCGATCTTGCGATCGTCCTTCTATTATGGTTGTCACTCCGTGGCCGCAATCTCCAATTAATCACCGCAACTTCCATGTGCTGGACGCATTCGATCACCGCATGCATTCGTCTATGCAATAGCTTGGTTTTCAGCACATGCGTTTGTCTTTGCGGTCGTCTGGCTTCAGCGCATGCATTTGTCTGTGATTGCTTATTTCCAACGAATGCGTTTGATTCCTACGATAGCTACAAAAATAGATACTTTGGCACGGAGTAATGCATAATATCGGAGTCAGTGAGGATTTAGGTGCTAATCGACGCAAAACTCAATTTTTCGCAAATTCTAAGTATTATCACTGCATTTTCTACTTATTAGCCCTCATAATTCTAAATAAAAGGCTTGTAATAACTGGCATTTCTGCCAGTTATCAACAGCCCCAAATCCTGAAATGGCATAAACTACCTTTACGGCCTCTCCATAACTCAAAAAGTATTTTAGAAACACTTTTTGAGGGAACGTTGTTCAGGATATAACATGCAGTCTGCACTGCATAACCCCAAAACGAGTCGAGAAGATGAGAATAACTCATCATAGACCGAACCATGTCCAATAAGGTTCGTTTCTCCTTTCTGATACACCATTTTGTTGAGGTGTATTGGGGGTCGAGAGTTGAGGTCCATATACTTTCCACCACGATCAGATCGTAGTGTTTTTATCTTCTTACCTAACAAGTTTTCAACTTCAGCCTTATACTCCTTGAATTTGTCAAGGGCTTCAGACTTACGTTGCATTAGGAAGAGATACCCAAACCTTGAATAATCATCTATGAAAGAGATGAAATATTCATACCCACCTCGAGCTCTAACATTCATCAGACCACAGAGGTCTGAATGTACAAGTTCCAAGGCTTACTTGACTCTGTAACCTTTTCCAGTAAAAGGTCGTTTGGTCATCTTGCCTTCGAGGCATGATTCACATTCCAACAAGGTGTTTTCTTCTAAACTCTTTAGAAGTCCACTTTTCACCAACTTCTCAATCCTATTGAGGTTGATGTGACCTAATCTAAGATGCCAAAGATGGGCGTTTTCCTTTGGAGAAACCTTTGGTCTCTTAGCTGTTGTTGTCGTACTGAACATTTAAGTGTTAAACAAGACTTTTATGACTAACGGCCTTAGTACATATAAGTTATTTTCCATTGAATCATAACCAATCTCCATTCCATTCTTGAAAATAAACACTTTATTCTCAGAAAAGAAGATGGTGTAGCCTTGTTCAATCAGACAAGAAACCGAGATTAAGTTCCTCTTAATATGAGGAACTACAAAAACATTATCCAGTAACATATGACGTTTCTTATCAACAAATAACTTCAACCTGCCTACAACAACAGCTGAAACAACCTCACCATTACCGACTCGAAGTGTCATCTCTCCCTGTGGCAACGTTTGCTAGGAACTGAATCCTTGGTAAGAGGAACTGACATGATTGGTAGCACCTGAATCAAGGATCTAGGTAGAATCATCATTCTCTACCAGACATGTCTCCAAAACTAATAAATCATATTTACTGTCTCGTCTCCTCTTTTGGAGAGTAGTGGGATCGAGGTCATTTGCCATGAAATTCGTTTCACACGATTCTTTCCACTGTAAGTAATCGATCATTTTTAAAAGCTTTAAACGGAAATACTAACAAGATGTTGAGAAGAAAAAACACATTGACCTACGTTAGGTTTTAAGCAAATACCCGTTGTAAAATAAAACAAAATCCAATAAGGTTTTAGCAAAACTAATATGAACCTCGTGTGACATCTAGTTTCGCAATGACACTTCAAAGGATTAGGACAAAAGCCGCCAAAGGGAGGTCAGTTATCCTTCCTCTGAATTGAGAAGTTCTCAACTGTCATTAATATCAGAACAACTTTTGCTCCTATAACGACTGGCCATCATTGATTTGGCCAAGAGATCATTAACTTGCTTAACAATCTCCCATAAGTGTGACCCGCCATTTTAAATCCTAGAGGTCTGTCCCAAAAGGTCAATCCAAAGGGAAAAAGTCCGATTGGGGCAAAACCTAAAACGACCCTATCCATTTCTAGAGCTCACCTTGATATTGACCAACTACACAAAACCCATCCAAAGGGAGACGCTCCGAAGGCGACACGAGGGTGTACAGAATGATCTCACTGTGTGAACTAATGACAGAGACCATAGGACGTGTTGACACACACCCTTCACCCACTTACTATAAACACTCTCTCCGTTCACCTTGATATTGACTCATGCAAACACCATCCGAAAGGGAATGCATCCTGGACATCTCGAGGCCAAGCATGAATCTCACGATGTGAACATACAGGGAGAAACGTGAGTGGAATCATAGACATATCTGATACGCCTCTTCCTCCCACTGAGTATTTTATAACCTAGGGTTTAACTTACTTAGAAAAAACACGGCTAAAGATTTTAACTAAGTGACTTTTAGGTTTTCTCAAGAGTAACATTTACCTTGGATAGTTGAACAACTTTTGATCATCATCCATTAAACTCTTTAACGAAGTCTTTGACCAAAACATTGCATGCTTATTGAAAATCTATCTAATTCACCTTTCCAGGTAGGTTCCCAGGTAGGGGTATTACGTTTCCATCAACTTAAGAACCCTAGCCTAGCGAGAACCTGCCTTAGACAAAAGATACCTTATAGATAGGTTTACAACAAATTTAATCATTTATTTCAACCAATTTAATCCTATTAAACCTATTTTAAAAGATTAATATAGGTTACTAAACTCTTTAGACCATTTGAACTTAGGTCTATCTCAATCCAATTTTAAAACCCTTTTAAAAAACTTGAGTTCACCCTAAGTCCCATGCAGCTCTGAATTATTGATTTTAGGTCTAATTCCCTTTATAACACTTATAAACGGAAATAACCACAATGCTAAGCTAACACATGCAAGGCATTCATAACGATTATAAACAGCCTAAGTGTCTTGCTCAATGCATTGTCCATTCATTGCTACTTTTTTTATATAACACTTATACAAAAACCGCAATGAAACAAGCAAGACATGCTTCTATTCACTCTTAGACTATAAAATTTATAATAAAAGGATGATGCATGATAATGCTCACTGCATGCAAAATATAACTCTTATATTTCATGATGCATGCGCATGCTTTCAAGTAATTTATTCATGCTCGATTATAACATTTATAATACATGATGCATGAATAATTACACAGCCTAAGGTGGATTTTTAACTATATAACAAACACTTTGGCATATAAGCACCATACATCACATGTATAAGCAATCGAAGTTGATGAACCGGGTAAAATTTCCTTAAAACACAAAAAGGAAAGCTAACTATTACAAAGACAAGGAGTCTCCGGTTCAAACAGGCAAACCGGGTCTTGAACCGCTCAGCAAAGCATAGATGAGCACTGTGAATCACTGTGAGGAAAACCCAACTTGTAGATTAGAGATCCCAAGAAACAGGTTCAACGAGTAATAACTAATCACAAGTGATATATAGTGAATCATGCTAAAATGAACACAGAGTTCCCTTCCTATGACCTAGAGTTTGAGCATGATATCCTGAAGCGTAAGAAATGTTGAACTTAGTTATTAATGAGATCTATACTTGAAGTCAAGTGGGATACCTAGCTATAGGAGTACTCTTGATACACTCACTTATATGAATGTGGAAGTAAGGGTCGCTTCTTATGGAGTTTTTAGGCAAACTCTTTAAAGTGTTCACTAAACCGGCTATGCTAGGCCTTAAAATACGAGCTTTTCAAACTACATCCTAATGATACTGTGTGTGAGATGTTGTTAGAGATAAAGTTCAAAATCATGAGTTACTCTAGTATATTTTGAATCATCTACACTACGTAAAGGTTCAAGTTGCAAGACATCTTTCTTATACATAGTGTTGTATAGACTGATATTTCTCAATGAAAATTGCTTTTCTTATGTTTTTAAATTTTCAAGTGGGAGATTGTTGGTGAAAATTTGAGTTTTAAAAGGAAAAAAATTACTTTTCAGAATCCCACATTGCTTAGGTTGGGAAGTGGACTCTCCATCATATACTCTCATTTTGGACTTTGGGTTTGGGTACCAAGGGGTACCCATATTTTAAAAGGAGTAAGGAGATAAATGAATGTAGGTACGGTGGACATCCCATACGTGTGCGCCGCCGCCGCTATCCTTCCACTCAAGCGAGACGCAGCGCACATGTGTGTGATTATTTTTAACAAAAAAATTGCTTTTAATTTTATTATTATTTTATTTATTTATTTAAAAATAATAATAGTATCAGTTTTGGTCTTTAGTCATTGGTCTTCCGCCCACGTCGCCCGCATCGACTTCTACGTGTGCACGTTTTGTGGCTGGACACGTCTTCCTCCCCGGCAGTTTCGCATTGCAGTTGGCCTTCGAGGCCTATAAAAAGCACATGTCTTCCATCATTTCTCACAACTCATTCTTCCCCTCACAACTCAATCCCTCTCCATTTCTTCCTTTGTTTTTAATCTATTTCCCAAGCATATCATATCGAAGGGTGTGAGTTTTCCGATCGGTTACTATACATCTCCGATCGAAACAGTTTTATACTTTTGATTTGTTTATCTTGGGAACGACGTGGTAATACTGTTGAACTGCTTGCACACTTGGGCAGAGGCGCAAAACGTCTTAAAGAGAGCAAGATTTGCGACTCAGCCTGTAACGAGTTTCTATTTTACAGGTTCCACATTTGTGGCGACTGTCGTCCGTGACTGTTCGCTGCTGTCAAGTTTCACTGTCGGAGGGTAGCCGGTTCTAATAATTTCTTTTATAAAAAAAATAATAATGAAAAAAATATTTATTAAAAAAAAAGTGTGAGATGAGATGGGTAATTGAGAAGGACAAGAAGAGAGAATGTGTGCGTGGATAGCTGAGGCGGTAGCGAGATGCGATGAATCTATTAAAGAATTTAAGGATCACAAGCGAACTCCTATTTCAGTCTTTTCTGCTTTTGCCGAATCATATTTTTCCACCTCTCTTTTCCCTCACCGATTCATTTAGTGTCGTTCAAAAATCATTAAATACGTTTTTTTTTTTTTTTCCCTTTCCTACTTGTTTTCCTTCTACATGTCTTCTTCTTTCATTTATCTCCATCACTCTGCACTAATTTATATGAATTTAAGCTTCTCAGATCTAATTACTTAAGCTATCTAAAACATAATTACACTACAATAATAGTTCCATTTGTATATGTGTCATCCTTTTTCTTTTTCAAATGTGGTATAAGGTTTAAAATGTTAGAAAGAGAGAACTGTATAGTCCGAAGTGAAAGTACAATACAATATAGACAAAAAAAAAAAAAAAAAAAAAACTAGTGATTCGTTTTTGAAAGATTCAGAAAATTAACCTACTATAAAATTAGTATTTCACAAATATCATAAAATTTAATGTTTTTTTTAATTATAGAAAAATAAACTAAAATACATATAAATATAGTAAAATTTCACTTTATATCTGTGATAGACCATGATCAACTACTATATGCGTCTATCTTTGTCTTTCTAAGGTGGTCTATCGCATATAAACTGTGATATTTTATTATTATTTGTAAATATTTTTAGTAATTTTGTCATTAAAATAATCTCCCTAAAATTTAATAATATTTCATAACTATTTTGGACATTTTAATCTTTTGATATATTTCCTCTCATCTTTTAATTTCGTAATGTTTTTATATAAAACTATCATTTCCAAATTTAATATTAAATATATAAAGATTTTATTTTTGAAATATCACCCATTATATTATCTCTCATCATTAAACCTTTTTTTCCCTTATTAACACCATTATCTAATGTTATCTTTGTCTTTGTTATTTTTTTATTTGGGTGGATATTTATTTAATGCATGATATTTCAAGAAAATGTTTTCTTCATTTTGGAAAATTTTATTTATTTTCTTTCACATTCCTACTTGAAAACCGATCACGTCTCATTGAGATATTAAGTATATGTTGAATATATAGTTTTGTTTATATCAAATATACCTTATTTTCTCCTTCGAAACTTCTTACCGATTCTTGCTTTCATTTCTTAGGACAATAATTTTCGGATTTTTGTAGAAACTTCTCTTACATACTTTTATTGGTCTTAATATTATTATACATATTTTGTTAAAAAATTGAACGGTAAGTAGAGCTGAAAAGATAAATTGGTTCAGACAAATAATAGTCAATTAGACTATTCAGTTAAAAAATATGAACATTCAGATAATTGTGTACTGAGGCCTATTAATTTAGAGTATATGTATAGAAAGCCGTTCAGTTTGGATCGATTTAGTTTTCAATGAATTTTAGTTAATGAAAACTTTTCCTATAAAGTTCCAGTGCTTATCGGAAGATAACATTTCTCTCTTTAGTACAATTAATATGCTTACTTTATTTTTATTGCTCTTAAAAAATTAATTAATATGAAATTTGCAACTACTACCAAATCTTAACAACCAAATATAGTCTATAAGACCCCAAATGATAAACCAACCTTTCAATTCTAAGCTTTTAAAAAATGAAACAAAGTTTTTAATAAGTATTTAAAAAAAAAAAAAAAAAAAAAAGTAAGAGAAATTAGAATGGGTAGACAAACAATAAAAAAAAATAATAATAATCATAAACAATTACGTAAGTGTATCGTCAATGAATTTCATTTGAAGACAACAAAAAAACAGTTTAGCAACTTTTTAGAGTCCCCGCCGCGTGTAGGCTGGAAGTCCGCTCCCACAGTCAGGTGTCATTTTTCAAGTTCCTGTCACAAAATTTGGATAATTTTGAACTTCAAAAGCACCAATCACTGACAAATCACTCCCAAACCACAGGAATGTTTTTTCTTTCCCCAACCATTTTCCACTCGCAAATTCAAGTCCCAAATTGACAAGGAAACTTGCTTTGGTCAATTTTGCCTTAACCAACCAATTCAATTCCCAAAAGCTTGAAAGCAACCAGAAGACGGAAACTATCATTAAAGTATGAACCAATTTTTACTGTCACCTCCTTCCAACAGTGGACTAATTTCCTTTCAAATTTTTCTTACAGAAGTATTGAAAAACAAACGAATTGAAACAACATTATGAGAAAAGGAGAAAAAGAAAAAAAAGGCCTACATACATACACTGGAAGAGCATCGCCAAATGAAATAAGCGTCTCTCTCCAATATTATGTCTTTTGCTTGTGTCCTCCATATAATGCTCTCTTGACTGTATTGGGTGAAATGGACTTTGACATTCACTACAAGGATGCTGACAAATTATATTGTTGAAGCATTTCTGAGACCTTGTTGATCTTTCACTACACGGCCTCTCTTTTTCTTCAAGTTATTCCATTGTGGTTTGTCTTTTTTCCATCCCACCATTTGTTTTTCTCTACTGATTTCCTTGTGTTTTGTTCCTACAGAGTTCATTCATTTTTACAAATCAACCTATCTGTTCGCCGATCAAGTCCAAACCAACTAGCAGGAACGAGATCCCCTGGAATAGCAAGAAGTAGAAATGGATCCCTTGTGCAGATAGAAGGCTCCGTGCCGATGCGGTTAGGAGGAGGAAAGCTAATGCGAGCTCTTTCGTGTATATTCTGTTATGCTTCTTTCGTAAAGCAGCTTTCTGCTCTTGCTTCTGAATTTCTTCTTTCATCTCTTCTAGGTCGGGTGCCGAAGCCCCTCTCTGATGCTTGTGCTCTCTCTCCACCAAGGAGACGAGATCGCCTTCCGAGGAACGGCCAGATTTCTTTGTAACAACCCATTCGTAGGCACTACCAAGCTGGAAGAGACCCGAGATCATGGCATTGAACTTGGTGACTGACATAGTGTTCTCGAAAAGGAGGTAAGGGACAATGAAAGGGAAGGATTTTGGGGCAGGCAGGATGTTTAGGAATGACATGGTGGCCGGGATATAGCAAACGACCCAAGCGGGTAGCTCTGCCTCGGGAACAAACATTGTCATTGGGAGAATTATGCAGAAAAGTGTGAAAGAATAGAAGGGCAGGATCAATTTTCTGAGCAAAAAGAAGAGGAAGATCAAGTTGAACTTCTTCCATACACTAATCTGCATTGTATCAATTATATAAGACAACTACATCAGCAATTGTAAGAGAGACTCTATAACAAAAGAACAATTGCACATTTGATATAACAATACCTTTGATCGAACAATAGCAGGCAAACAAAGGCGAAACAATTGCATTGGGCCAGAATGCCATCTATGTTGCTGCTTTCTATAAGCTTCATAAGATTCTGGTAGTTCACACTGGCACTGATTATGCACAAAAATGTAAATTCAATAACTCAGAAACAGACACTGAATAAATCGGTTACTCGTATCATAAACTGCACAAAGATTAGTACCTCGACATCGTTTAGGAATATGAATTTCCATCCATGAAGATGAGCACGAACCGCGATATCCATGTCCTCGACAGTGGTCCTTTCCAACCATCCACCAGCGTCCTCCAGAGCTTTGATCCTCCACACACCAGCAGTGCCATTGAATCCAAAGAAGTTGAGGAAGACACTGTTCACTTGCTGCTCTACTTCAAAATGGAAAGCTAAATTGATGTTCTGCAGCCTGGTTAGCAAGTTCTCATCCCTGTTCACAAAAGACCACCTTGCTTGAACCAGCCCCAACTCTTCATTGTCCTGAGAGCCAATGAAAATAGAGTTAACAGTGTTCTAAGCAGAATCTAATAACTCACTTCACTGCTACTTACAAAGAGAGCTTAAAATACCTTGAAATGAGGAACGGTTCTTTTAAGGAAATCAGGTGTGGGCTGAAAATCGGCATCGAAAATGGCAACGAATTCGTAATCTTTGACATAGCTACAATTCATGGCGGATTTGAGGTTGCCAGCCTTATAACCATCTCTAATGATCCTATGACGATAAATAATGTTGGCACCCTCTTGCTGCCATTTATGAACCTCCTCTTTAATCAACAACTGGGTAGTTGGATCATCAGAATCATCAAGAACTTGAATCAGCAGCTTGGTTTTTGGCCAGTCCAAGTTGCAGATAGCAGCAATTGATTGCTGATAAACCTGAGAATAAGCCATAGACTCAATTTTGTCAATAAGAACTAAAACTAATTCCAATTGCAACAATAGAAGATATTAAGAAAGAAAAATTTTCACCTCTTTTTCATTGCACATGGGGATCTGAACAAGTACCATTGGGAAATAGCCCTTCTCCCCGGATTCAAGATCTTCAGCTCCAGGTTTAAGAACTGGTTGGATTTTCTTGAATCGGATCCAGAAACAACCGAAACATAATATTAAACGATCCAAGCTCTGAATGATGAACAGTATAATACAAGCATTGGCTAAGAACTGTAGAGGAGGAGCTAAATAATCCACTCGAATCAATACCCACTGAGAGTAAATCCAACCAAAAACTCCTTTAAAACCCCAAGGCGATGTCCAGAGATAATCCAATTGAAGCTTTGGAGAACCAAAATGCCAACCCTTAAAGAAAGCCGCAATCTCAAAACCCAACAGAAGCACCGACAGCCATAGAAACACCTTAATACAAGAATAGAACCTCGTTTTCACAGTCGGATTCTCTTTCTCTCTACCTCCGACAGTTACGTCATTGTCGGCGTCGTCCTCATCAGTCCGTCCAGAAGCAACACGGCGTCTAACGGCGGCGGCGAGGTCCACCATTGCAGAGCCAATGGAGGTTAAACAACCGGCGGCCCTGTGAGCCTTGAGGAGGAGAACCCACGTGAGTTGCTTAGCGTTTTTTCCTCTGCCTTTCTCTCTAGTCCGACCCGTTGGCGACTCACCAGCGATGAGAAAATCATCCTCCGACGGACCCTCCAGCTCAACCATCGACCAGTTTGGATTCTCCATCTTGACAACAACAGGGGTTCCTCTGTGAGTGTCTTTTCCCCACCAATCAAACGAGGGAGCCATTTTTAAACTGCGATCTCAAAACCCCAGTTGAAGAAAACCGATTTTCCTCCTCCCAAACCCCTTGAAGACCCAAAATCTCAAACCGATCGGAAAATGGGGAAATACCCACCAAAGGGAAAAAGGGGAAGAACAAAATGGCTATGATTCTGATCTCATTGTCGGAGAAAGTGAAAAGAAAGAAGAAGAAGAAGAAGAAAAATACTTGGAAAGAGCGAAAGAAGACGCGTGGTGAAGAATGCAGCAGTGGCTTTCTCTAAATCATTGTGACATTCGGTGACAACTTATACGAGAACTATCCAAAGGAAGAATGAGTTGAAGGAAAGCCAAGATGTGTCCAAATGAGCTCCCCATTCGTTTACAGCTTGCAGAAAAGGTTAGGAAGGTAATAAGAAGGAACAGAGGCGATGGCCGAGCCAAGGAATTCAGAAATGGAATGGTAACAGCTCAGCACGTCTTTGAATTTTTTGATAAGGTTTTTTCCTTCTTTTTTTTTTAATTTTTTAATTTTCAAACAAACGAACCGAGTGCACGTTGTTTAAGTCAAATCATCAACCTTGTGAAAACGATCTGTTTTACTGGGATGAGAAAAGCGGGAATCAATCAAAATATGCAAAGGATCTTGTTTGTTTCTTCTTCAAATCCTCCTCATTAAACTCCAAATACCTTATTCATAAACACCAGATCGAATCATATCACATACCTTTTTCACCTAAATAAATTTTCAGAAAATTAATATTGGAATTCAATTATTCGTTCAGAATATTAAAAGCAGTATTCAATTATTTCAATTAACTCTCTCCAACATCAAACACAAACAACAAAACATCATTTATAAAAAAATAATAATTACTTTTCGTCTCCATTTACTCGGTTTTAATTTTTTTTCCTTAGCCCTAGAAAGCCCTAGAAATTTACTTTCATTACCCCTTTTTCTTTCTTTCTTTCTTTCTTTCTTTTTTTTTTTTTTTTTTTCAATTTTGAACTTTAACAGTGAGAAAGAATGGAATACTTACAGAGATAATGAGAGAGATTACAGGGATTCTTTGCGTGCCAAATTTTTTTATCCTTTTTTTAATCTTCTGGAGTGGCCTTCCTCGCTTGTAATTAAATAAAAGGACTAATCTTTTTGCCCTTTTCGTATTTCCCTTTTCTTGACCCTAGTGAAAAAAAGGATAAAAATATCAAAAAAGGAAATTAACAGCCTTGATACGAATACGATTATGTATTCATCGGTGAAAAAATATTAGATTTTTACTTCCCCAAACCGTAACGGCGAAAATGGATAAGAAAAGGGAAGTGATTGGATTGGTTTTTTTAAGGGAAAATACATTTTTGTTTATAAAAAAAATAAAAAAAAAAAAACCTTTTTTTTCATTAAATTTTGGATCTAGTTTCCTTAATTAAGTTTCAAAATTCTATAATTTTAATTTTAAGTTTTAGGTTCTGTTTCAATTTAATTCTTACTTTCAAAATATTACAATTTTACTCTTGATTTTTTTATAAAATTTGAAAATCGAAAAACTAATTTGAGATAAAATTTAAAATTCAATGACAAAATTATGATATTTTGAAATAAAACTATTAAATTAAAACTAAACTAAGAATTAAAAGTGTAAGATTTTTGACTTATAAACTAAAAATAAAACTAAACTCAAAATTGAGTGATAACAAGCTTTTTTTTTTTAATTATTTGATAATTATTGTTACTGGCTTACTGCCTGATGACACGAGTTTTATGCGGAAAATTCAAGGCCGTCCATTTCGTAAGAAATGACCGAGTCCATTCCTTCCTAATCATCACAGTATAAATTATAAAAACTCCGTTATCACAAAAATACTTTTTCATTTGTCTTTTTTCTTTTTTTCTTTTTTTCGTTTTTTTTCCTTTTACCTTTCTCCCGCTCATATGAAACTTTAATTTGGTTCGTCATCGGGAAAAAACAAGTGAAATTACCATTTAACCCTCCCTCTCAGCGTGTCTTGTTGTCACCGAAGTGGATAATGCAAGTAAAATTTCTTTATTTTGATTATTAACTCGTTGACAGAGGAGCACACGCCAACACTGCAGGTGCAGGCGCAGCTGTAATGTTTTCGAATATATTAAACAAGCAAAGAATATTCGAATTTCCTAATTTACCCTTTTCCACTTTAATCCACCGACAAAATTTTAGTCAATCTCGTCGAAACCGAAACGAGGGTATTATCGGGAGTATGAACTTTAGCAAAAAATAATAGTAATCATAATAATAGTGGTTCAACCTTTTTTCTGAATATATAGATATTGAAAATTAGTTCTTATATTACTTTTTAACATTTCATAAATTTTATAAAATTGCGTTAAAATATCATTTATCTATCTATCAAATTTTAGATATTTTTCATAAGATTATTTCCAAGTTTAATTTTTATTGAAATTGATTAAATAATAAGATATTTAAACAAAAAAATATATTACATTAATATGTTTTCAAAACTTACCATAGATAATAAAAGAACATTGTTAAGAATCAACAATAAACTAGCCGTATGAACTAAATTTAAGATTTATTAAAAGTTGAATGACTAAAATTAGACATTTAAAAATATGGAACTAAAATGACCCAAACTCTAAAATGTAGCAACAAACTAGTATTTTAACCTAAAAGGTTGTTTGGATTGAATATAGGGAAAAATATATTTTTAAAAAGCTGTTTTGAGTGGCAATCAAAACTTTCAATTTTTTTAAAATTATCTATTTTTAAAATTAAGTACTTGAGAAGTTAAATCACGCGTGTTAGAAATGAATGGTATAGATAACCATTTAAATTTGAAACAGTGGCGATAGTCAAGTCTTATTTATCTGTCACTACCATTACGTTATTTTTATTTAACATTGTAGTCGATTTCTATTATAGTTATAGTTTTTTTTTAAAAAAATATTAATGGAAACTGGACGATAAGATTGCAATTTATTACATGAGTAGCAAATGTAGAGTTTTGTCTTTCGTACATAATTTAGCCTTTTGGAGGAAAACAAATGACTATGGTTGCCGTGGTACTGCAGCCTAAAGTAGGATCATCATCAGGCTCGTCTTATGATCCAGCTGATGGGAAAGTAATGGTTGATGTGCGTCTGAGATTTGTTTTACAAAAGCGGTATCACGAGAAATTTGTACTTGTAGGATGCAGTGGAACATTGCCCAATCTAACTTTTCAAGCTTTCAGTCTTATTTCACATGGGAAAAGTAGGAACAGCTTCAGGATAAGGGGTAAAATCGAAATTAACTACACAAATATTCAAATTTTGAAATTGGCTGTTCTCAAAAAAAAAAAAACAAAATTTTAAAAACTATTTCCAAGTTTTATATATTGTCATTTTACTTGGAAAATTGTTGGTTTGGACCAAAAAAAAGTTTTTTTTTACCATTCAAAATAACTTCATTTTTAAAATCTATTTTTTAACCTATTTTCAAATTTGGAGGACCCATCACGTAAAATACAATTTTGCCTCTCAAATAAATTCAAAAAGACAAATCTCATAGCAAAGATTCCATCTTCCTCTAGAAGTTAGAGTTTTCTACTTCTTCTCATTGAGTTTTCAACCATTGTTGGACTCTCTTCTCGCAACCAGCAAAAAGTTTTATAGAAAGTTTTTAGTAACAAACGAAATTCTTACTTCTTTTTCACTTATTTACGTTATAAAGAAGAATTCTTACATTTTAGGAAAAAAAATTGGAGAGAAAATTGAAAAATGAAAAGTACTGGAACATGATTAAATGTGTGGAAGGTATTGCTGGTGTTCTGTGATTTGTCTCGTAGAGTTCAAAGCAGATGTCTCGTGAAGTCGTCTTTCTCGTGAAGATGACTTTGTCCAACCTTACGCGAAAATTGAGTTGGTTCAACTTTACGAGACAGCTCCTTTATTCAACTTTTATCTTGTGAAGGTTAACCAATCAAGGTAGTATGCCGTTTGTCTTGTAAAGTTATAAGTTTGTCTTGTGAAGTTACTTCATGAGATAAAAGATAGAAATCAAGTCAACTCAACTCAACTTTACGAGACAAAAGACTGACTTTTGTCTCTCATAAAATTAAGTTGATTTTTGTCTTTTGTCTCGTCAAGTAACTTTACAAGATAGACTTACAACATTACGAGACAAACGACATAGGGCTTTTAAGTTATTTTACAAACTCCCCACTGTTGTAGATATTTCATGAGACAAATATTCACAACTTCACGAGATATTTGTCTTGTGAAGCTTAAATACACCCAAAATATGTGAAATCAAACTCAAATGAACATTTATCCCTTTACACCATATATGTTTTTTAAATTCATTGAAGTTCAAATGATGAAATAGCAAATATGTCGTTGATAAAAAGAGTCCAACAATGGTTGAAAACTCAACGAAAAGAAGAAGAAATAGAAAACCGTAACTTCCACGGGAAGATGAAGTCTTTGGGATAAGATTTATTTTTTTGGATTCATTTGAAGGCAAATTTGTACTTTTACGTGTTGGATCCCTCCATTTAAAGTCTGAAAAGTTGGAAAAGAGGATATAAAAAAATAGATTTTAAAAATGAGGTTACTTTTGAATGGAAAGAAGTTTTTTGGTTCAAAACTGGCAATTTCCCATTTTACTTCCTAAATTTTGATTTTATGTTAAATTTTTCCATTTATATGCCTAATTTTTTTTTTCAATAGTGTGATGTATTTGAACTTTTGATTTATTGGCTAAGAGAAGTTGCTTCAAAAAAATTTGAGTTGTGATTAAATTGACATTAAATTTCTGTATTGTGTATTTAAAGCATCATCGAGCATGTATCTAAATAAAATAGATGATGCAACGGTTATTGTTTACAAGAGGATTTAGATATCTAATCTTTCGATGTCATAATTTCATGAGTCACAAAACAGTGTCCAACATGGTTAGACAGTTTTATTTGTTTCACAAAAATATATGTAAGGATTACCGTAAGTATTTTGCTAACTATATTTTTTTGGTAGGATTTGTGTGTGGAAATATTTAAAAATAAAACTTATATATTAGTTTTGAGTTATTTACTATTATTTGAACAATTTTTTTCTATAAGATTTTTAATTTATTTATACAGTATGTTGTTGTAAATTTGAGGAGCACAATGACACACAATAAATAGATATAGAGAAAATATAATATAATAATAATATATAACAAAATAAATAGATATTAAAATAAATAAAACATAACATATAAATAAAATAAATTAACAAAATATGATATAAATAATTTCTTTGGCAAGTAGGAGGTGAATCAATAATGTATAATGTTGAGACACATGGACAACACTTTGGGAAATAAGGGCATGACACATGATCAATAGATACTAAGCATGAGCAGCTAGGGGCATCTATTATCATGATATTTATAATACTTCCTCAGTCCCCCTTAGATGCCCATTATATATATGAAAATATGTCTTGTTAAAACCTTACCAGAAAAAAACCCAATGGAAAAAAATCCTAGTGAAGGGAAAATATTACATATTTCATATAATTTATACTCCTAAAAAATATATTTACTCCCTCTCATAGAAACATCACTTGAGATCTCTGAATCGCCGCATTTCAATGTTGTGTACCAATTTTTCAAATATTGCAGTAGGTAATGCCTTTGTAAACAAGTCTGTCAAGTTATCTTTCAAATAAATTTGTTATACAGTGATGTTGTCATTTTCTTCAAGATCATGAGTGTAGAAAACCTTTAGTGAAATATGTTTTGTTCTATCTCCTTTAATATATCCTCCTCTGATTTAGGATATGCATATGTTATCTTCGTATAATATTATTTGAAGATTTTTACTAGAAAACAAACCACATGTTCCATGAATGTGATGAGTCATTGATCTTAGCCATACACATTCTCGACTAGCCTCATGAATTGCAAGAATTTCAGCATGATTCGAAAAAGTAGTTGTTATGGTCTGTTTCATTGAGTGTCACGATACAACAGTTCTTCCATATGTGAATAGATAAACTGTTTGAGATATAACTTTGTGTGGATCAGATAAATATCTAAAATCTACATAACCAACTAGATCAAAATTCAATTTGTTTGAATGAAACAAACTCATATCAATCATTCTTTAGAGATAACGGAATATATGATTAAATTCGTTCCAATGTTTTTTTTTTTTTTTTTTTGTTGAAGAAGAATTATATCTTTCTACTAAATTTACTGAAAATGCAATACATGGTCTTGTATTACTAGCAAGATACATAAATGCACCAATAGCATTAAGATATGGTACTTCAGGACTAAGAAGTTCATTATCGTCTCGAGGTCGAAATATATCTTTCTTTACATCTAGTGAACGAACTTCCATTAGAATGTTCAATGGATGTGCTTTGTCCATATAAATCCTTTTCAAAACTTTTTCTGTATAAGTTGATTGATGAATAAATATCTCATCTATTAAATGCTCAATTTGCAAGCCAAGGCAAAATTTTGTTCTTCCGAAATCTTTCATCTCAAATTCTTTCTTATGATATTCTATTACCTTTAAAAGCTCTTCAGGAGTTCTAATTATATTTAAATCATCAACATATACAGTTATAATAGCAAATTCTTACTGTGATTTCTTTATAAAAACACATGGACATATTGGATTGTTTTGATATCCTTCTTTCAACAAATATCCACTCAAGTGATTATACCACATTCGTCCTAATTGTTTCAATCCATATAGCGATCTCTATAACTTTATTGAATTCAATTCTCGGGAATTTGATTTATATGTTTCAGGTACCTTATATCCTTTTGGGATTCTCATATAAGTATTGTTATCAAGAAATACATATAAATATGTTATGACTACATCCATAAGATGCACGTCCAGATTTTCATACACAGTCAGACCAATTAAATATCTTAATGTAATTGCATCCACCACCGGAGAATACATCACCTTATAATCAATACCAAGTCTTTGTAAAAAACATTGTGCAACTAGTCTTGTTTTATATCTCGTGACCACATTATTTTCATTTCTTTTCCTCACAAATACTCATTTGTATCCCACAGGTTTGACACCTTATGGTGTTCGGACTACTGGTCTAAAAATCTAACGTTTTGAAAGTGAGTTTAATTATGCCTCGATTACTTTTTTCACTAAAATCAATCTTTTCTATGTCAACATTCTTCAATAGATTTTAGTTCAGGATCCTCAATTTCAGATATAATATCAAGAGCAACATTATACGTCAAAATGTTGTCAATAACTACATTAGTTCGGTTCCATATTTTTCCTTTCATGACATGGTTTATTAAAATCTCATTATTCTTTTTAGGTACCTTCCTCACTAGTCATGTCAAAGATTTCTTCATGTGTATTTATATCCTCAACCAAGTCTACTTGACTATTTATTATTTTTATTTTTCAAGGATTTTTATCTTTGGAACTCACTGGTCTACGACGCTTCTGGTGTGTTACAGACTCATTATTGACAACTTTATGTTAGGATATTGATTTTCGATGGAACATTTGCAGCTGGTATATGTGACTTAGTTAGTTTCTTTGCATCTATAAATGCATCTAGTAACTAATTTGCTATATTTTCCAAATGAATTGTATTCTAAACTTCAAGTTCACGTTCATCATACAGTGATCTAAATGAAACAATAACAATGTATTCCATATAATTCTTTTTTCCAACTTCTTAATTCCTCCCCCTAATGTTGAAAATTTTGTCTCAATAAAATGACGATTAGAAAATCGTGTAGTAAATACATCACCTTTCAGGGGTTCAAGATATTTTATAATTTATGGGAAATCATATTCAATATATATTCATAACCTTCTTTGAAGATCCATCTTAGTACATTATGGTTGAGCAATTGGAACATATACTGCAATCCAAAAATTTTTAAATGGATAATATTTGGCTCATAGTCATAAGCTAATTGTAATGGCGAGTACGTATGATAAGATACTAGCCTAATGCGTACAAGTGACGTTGCATGTAAAATAGCATGTCCCTATACAGATATAGAAAGCTTGGCTCTCATAAGCAATGATCTACCAATTAAATCCAAACATTTTATACTAAACCATTTTGTGTATGAACATGAGCTACAGAATGTTTAACACTTATCCCAATTGACATATAATAATTAGCAAAAGTTTGTGATGTAAATTCACCAGCATTATCAAAACAAATGGTCTTAATCGTATAATCAGAAAATTGTGCTCTTAACTTAATTATTTGAGCACGTAATCTTGAAAATGCAAGATTGCGACTTAATAATAAGCACGCATGTGACCATCTACTAGATGCGTCTACTAATACCATAAAATATTTAAATAGTCCACTTGGTAGGTTAATAGGTCCACATATATCACCATAAATTCGTTCTAAAAATGTAGGTGATTCAGTCCCCACTTTAGTTAGTGATTGTCTAATTATCAATTTTCCTTGCGAGCAAGCTGTTGGGTTACATGTCCTAAAACTCGCAGTTTTTAAACTTTAAACATATTTCTATTTACAATAAAGATATTATTGAGATCGTTTCAATAAAGTTGTTATTGAACATATAAATTGCATTTATACATTCCTAAATCCAATAAACTAACGATCCCAAGGCTATAACATGAATACTTAAACTTTATGTAGAGACATAAAAGATGATCAAATTTGAGTGTATAGTCAAAATGGTTATAAGTATATGGACAGAGTTGGGTACCTTATCCTAGGAATACTATGGATACGACCCGCTTTGTATAATGATACAAACGATGTGATCCCAAAGTCGTTCATGTAGAGACATGCGAGTGGAGGCATCCTATGCAAAAGATGACGAAATGTCATTTTTCTTTATAAGGACAGTTTACTATTAAAATTGACTATTTCAATTCAATGACCTAAGGTAACTTGATATCAATCTTGAGTTAACTATGAACTCCTGTTTATTTGGATTATTCTTTAATTTGCATGGGTGAGAGTGACTCAACATCGTTGCTTAATAAGCCTCCCATTTTAGGGATAAGATCAGATAGATAGCTAGGACATAGTTCTGAAAGACAAAATTCACTCCTACCCATCTTAGGGTTAGCAGATAGGTTATTTCCTTAAGTATTGACTCCTGGTCTTGAACAAAGAGGTCCCGCCTTTTAAGGAACAAAAGGTAATCTCGAGGGTAAAACAGTCATTTGACCTAACCATTATTACGAACAACCTGTGAAGGGTTAACTTACTAATTATGGTTATATCAAGTGGACACTATATATCTACAGTGAGGAGAGTGCAACTACTAAGCTATAGTAGAGTGTCTCGCTAGTTAACGAATGTTGATTAATTTGGTTTAAAGAGTTTAGTCAATTAATCTTAAATCATTGGAGTTCGTGATTTGTAGGTCCATTAGGTCCTTTTACTAGCTTATAAAAGGATTAAATCTTAGAAAAGTGTGTTGAGAGAATTTGAAATGTTCAAATTCAATTTAGGGTTTGGTTTATTATATTCGATATAATTAAACGTTTAATTAACAAATTATTGGAGAGTTGGAAATATTTAAATTTGATTTAAATATTAATTACATTAATAAGGATTCACGTTGGATTAGATGTTTTATTAAATTAATATTTGATATTAAACTGATTATTAAATTAATTATTTATTTATTTAAAATAATTATATTTAAATAAATTTTAATTTGACATTTTAATTTTTGAAATTTTCAAAATTCAGACTTAAATTCTTTTTAATTTAATTGGATTGAATTAAATTGAATTAATAAATTGATAGTAGGGTTTCCCACAAATTCCACCTAATCCACAAGCTTAGTGCATTTTTCAATGTAAAATTAGAGATCTACTTGCATAAGATAATATATACAAGAGATGCCTAAAATCATATTAAGGTTCATGCAATTCACTGAAATTTTGAAAAACTGTTGCTTTTTTCGCCTGTAATTTTCATTATCTAAGAAAATCTTACTCAATTTGGATCCCACAATCTAATTTAAGGCTTGAGAATAGTAGAGAGGCTTTGTGATAGTCTACTTCAAGGTTTGAAGAAGAAATTCGTGGAGATTTGCAGCAATCAAGTGATTTCATCAAAAGTTGTACTCTTGAAACCCGATTTATGTTATTATCTTGAATATGCATGCTAATCCATTAAAATTGATGTAGTTAGATTGCTTAGGATCCTAATAGCTTCCATATATTGAATGTCAACTCCATCATAATCATCACATGATAATTCATTATCATGAAGAATCTACTGGCTCTTTAATGGATGTCCATTTGAATTATCAACAATTTCTCTCATCATTATAGACCTTGGATGACCTAATCTATTATGTCAAATTGTAATTATGTCTGAATTCATGAATTTCAAGTTCATTGTTGCATATGTTTCAATTACTCGTATATAAGTATAATATAATCCAGAAGATAAAGCATACAACTCTTCCAGTATATGTTTTATATATGAGATAGTAGATATGATATAAAGATACTCCATTTTATTCTTTTTATCAATCTCAATATGATAACCATTTAAAACTAAGTAGATTTCTCTTTGATTAACTAGAGAACAGTAAATTGTCAATTGTAATTTTTGTTCCTCTAGACAAAAATAATATTTGCTTTTCTAAAGCTTGCAATTAGGTTTACCGAACCTGATATCATATTGACTTTGCTTCCAACATTGTCAATTTGGAAAAATATTTTCATTGTCAATTTGGAAAAATATTTTCTACTTGTAAGTATTGTATGTGTAGTTACACGGTCTGCTAAACATAGATCTTCTTTTCTCATTTTTTAGTCACTCATTATATGAAAATGATCTAGGTTTCTTCATTAAAAGAAAATAACTACAATAAGAAAAACAACATTTGGAATATAAAGAGGCTAACATTTACTAAGAGGAACAAAAACATGGAGATGAATAAAAAAAATAATATTAAATCTAGATATTTTCAAAGTCAAAGGAAACATCAATTCTACCAATTTTCTCTTTAGGAGATTCAAGGAAGTCTGCCACATCCAAATTTGTCATATGGGATGGGTCAAATAAGTCATTATCCTGTATACAAAATTTTCTTCCACATTTTTTTCTTTTTTCTTCAGGGAGGCTTGATAGAGATCAACTAAGTCTTTTATCGTACGACAGATACGTGACCAATGCCTAATCATTCCGCATTAGAAGCATTTTTTTCAACAATTTTTGAACTCTTATCTTGTGGAGCTTTTCTTTTGTGATCATCATTTTATGTGGTTCTTTTGAAATTTGAATTATTAGAATGACCATCACAAAAATGATAATTATTTCTTCCTCTGCCATAATCATGACTTCGACCACGACCACAACCTCGACCATGATTATTAACATCCATATCATTTACTTCAGGTAATGATGTTATTCTAGTTGGTCGAGATTCGTGATTTTTCTTCAATAACTCATTATTTTGTTCAACCACGATAAGACATTAAATTAGTTTAAAATATTGTTTAAAACCTTTCTCTCGATATTGCTAGTGCAGAAGTATATCCCAAATGTAGAAAAATATCTTCTCTAATATATTGGTTTAAAATTTTTGAGCCTCAAGTGCATCCATTTACGACGAGCTTTTAGGAAAAAAAAATTGTTTTCTCATGATCACATTTTTATGATATCTAGGTATATTTTGACATTGAGCACCAATGACAAATAATTATTACTATTAATATCAAATGTTATAAATTCCAATTTTGTAATATTTTTCATAGTAACACTATCATAAAATATTATATTTATATGAGAAATTTAATATATATCAAATATGTAAAAAAAAAACATTTAGTTTATTAATTGTAACTAAGAGAGAGAAAAACTAACATATCTTTTAGGACCTATCTTTGGCGGAGAAAACGATAGGAGCTCGTGCTGATAATATGTTGTAAATTTGAGGAGCACAATAGCTCACAATAAAAACATGAATATGAAGAAAATATAATATAATAATAATATATAATAAAATAAATAGATATTAAAATAAATAAAACATGATATATAAATCAATAAAATAAAATGAATTAACAAAATATGAAATAAGAAATTTCTCTAAAATCTCTACTTTCTCCAATTTTTATGGATTTTGTCCAATGTGTATGTGTCTTGTCACTATTTATGGGTTATTTGGCAAGTAGTGGCAAATTACATAGACCCTAATAATATGTAATGTTAAGACACATGGATAACATTTTAGAAAATGAGAGCATAACACATAATCAAGAGACACTAATCCAGAGCATCTAATGAGCATCTATTATCATAATATTTATAATATATGTTATATTATATGGAATTTATATTTTTATAGAATATTTATTATTACGCGTTCAGCTTTAACTTTATACTTTATTCAAAACATCCCAAAGGGAATTGTAATTATTGTATTATTGCATTATTTATATAACTTCATATAATTATATTTAAGAGTTTTTTAATAAAAAGTTAAAACAAATAATTTTGGCAAGAGATCTATTTGTAGAATCAAAACAAATGTCATTATTCAACCTAGAATCTTGAAACAAACAACTATCCCATAATTATGGACTATGTGAAAAGCAATTATGGAAGAATTTTAATACTATGTGAAAAACGTGTTATATTCATTTTTCAATTATTCATATAACAATCTAAAATTTAGCTTCGATTTTTAGGGAATCTTCTAGATTATAGCCATGTCTACTACTCATCTTGACATCGATTTGAATCCTTCATTGCTTGAAATTCTAGTCGATTTTGAAGGAATCAAACTTGCAATTGTATCAGAGATTTCCCATCTACAAATTCAATCTGACTATCTGCAAATTGTTGCATTACTAAATGAAAGTTCCTCTGCCCTAAATGAAGTTAGAAGTTGGATTGAAGAAATCAAATCTCATGTGCCTTCATCCATTGTATTTCTTTTTGCCGTGTTAGTAGAATTTGTAACTCTGTAACTGATTCTCTTGCAAAATTAGCGAGAGAAAATCTCTTAATTGGTATATGGGTTGATAATTTCCCTTCTCTTCTAGTTAGTCTTGCTACTAGAGATGTGTCCTCTCGTTTAGCCCATTAAGATATTTATAAAAAGTATTTTTTTATTCAAAAAAATCAAAAAATCAAAATTAAAAATCAGTTTTTATCGTTGCATATATCTTTGGATTTTTTTTTTCTTCACATCTATTTCTCTCTCTTTTTTTAGTACAACATCTATCTCATTTTATGACCATGAAAATTTGAACAATTTAGGTCTCGTTTGACAACCATTTGATTTTTTGCTTTTGTTTTTTAAAATTAAGTCTATTTGATCCACTTTTCTTACAATAAAGTGTATCCTTTTTAAGTACAATAGTTTAATTCTTAACCAAATTTAAAAAATAAAACAACTTTTTGAAAGCTATTGTTTTTATTTCTAAAAAATTGGCTTGTTTTTTAAATTATTGGTAAAAAGTAGATAACAAATATTGAAATTTGGAGGTGAAAATAATGTCCTGGGTTTAATTTTAAAAAACAAAATGGTTTAAAAAAAAATGGAACTTTAGTTTTTATGGACAATTTTTACCAACATTTTTCAAATAATTCGCAGTAGACATAATGACTTACCATTTAAATCATAATCAATTATAGTTTAACTTACAATAAAACAAGCATTAAGTTCCATTCTTAAATAGACATTAAATGTCTATATAAGAATGTTATGCATAATTTGATCATTATAACTCTAAGCACAATAATTTAGTATTATTTTAACCATATTATAAATATAATAATAATAATAGATATCTACTAGTGTCATGCTTAATGTCCAATGTCAAGTGTCATTTTTAAAGGGGTCGAATCCCAAGCAAAAGTGTGTGATCCCCTTGTAATTTTATTTTCGTTTTTACATGAACAAAATACGATATAAAAATAATAACATAATGGATAAACAATCAAGATTAGCATGCATTTAAGAGAAGAAAAAAGGAAGAGCTAAACTTTACCTTTGTAGATTTGCAAATTCTTCACGATTTTCCCTGCGTCTTCTTCAGAACGTCTCTTCAATGATAAAGGGACACCGCCGTAAGTGAAACCTTGTTATTCTCTAGGATCCCAAGAATTGGATGTGTGGTCTCTACGACTTGGAAGAGGAAGAAGTAGTATAGAAAAAAAAATAGATTTTGAGAGAAGTAGTAGGAGACTGGGATTCAGAATTCTCAATTCAACCGTGTCACAAACATGAGCCATGAAGACAGAGAATGAGGACCCCCTTCTCCAATCTTTCCTATTCCTACTCTAGTTCTAATTTAATTAAATAATTTTTATTTAATTAATTAGTCTAATACTTAAATAAACATATATATTAAATCTAATTTAATATATATAATTTAATTAAATAAATAAACACTACATGTTTATTTATCTCTCCTTCTAAAAAATTAATTAATTAATTAATTAATCATTAATTAATCAATTAAGAATTAGTCAACATATAATTATCACATATTTATATATACATCTATCTAATATTTAAATCTTATTAAAATATTTTTCTCTTTTAATTATAGATCACATCTATAATTAACCATATTATATTAATCTTATTAATATGCAATTGATTCCAACAATTTAAACCATTTCTCTTATATTCCTTTAGTGAGCTAACAAGGGGACCTTATGAACCTACATATTAGAAGCTCCAATGATATAAAATTAATTAATTAAACTCTTTAATTAAATTAATCAATTTTCATTAACTATCGGTCACTCCACTAAAGACCGAGAGTGGCACTCTTCGCACTGTAGATTTATTTATGTGTTCACGGATATAACCAATCAACGGTGAGTCGACCCTTCACAAATTGCTCATAATTATAGTTGGGTCAAAATACTGTTTTACCTGTGTAGTTACATCTAACTCCTTAAACACCACTGATGCCTCTAATGAACAAGCACTTTATAGTCCAATTATAAACTAACACTTCTCGGGCTAGTGAGAGATCAAGGCCTCAATGTTCAAGACCCAAAATCAGCTATTAAGGGAGCAATTTATCTACTTTTCCTAAGGTCGGGAAATGAGTGAATTCCATCTTGTGTAGTTGTGTTCTCAACTTCCTACTCGGACAACTCCCCAAAATGGTAGGCTTGTTGAGTCAGCTAACAAGGCCAGTCTCACCCATACAAATCAAAGGATTGCCCTCATAGACAGGAGTTCACAACCCACTCAGGATTAAGGTCAAGTCACCTATGGTCATCCTAGTGAAATATAAGTCTCTACTAGCAATGGTGTTATATAGAGAGACTATTCATTTCGCGGTTCGATCTTACACAAACTCTTTGAATAGAATATCTCCGCTCGCATGTCTCCACATGAACGATCAAGATCAGATCATTTGTAGCACTTTACAACAATTGTGACATCTACAAAGCATACCGTTTTCATAGTGTCATCAGGATAAGATACCCAGCTTTATCCATTTACTACAGATCCTTTAGGTTATCACTTAAACGTGATCCACCTGTATGTCTCCATATACATATTTAAGTTTCATAAAATAACCTTGGATCTTAGCTTATTGGATTGATTTAATGTAGTTTAAACATTAATAAAATACCTCTTATTTTATTAGATATATAATTTGTCTTTATAAATTATAAGATACACTCGATTTAGGACATTAACTCCAACAATCTTCCACCTTCCCTAAAACGAGTGGGATATACTATATCAAATACAATACAATGAATAAGTGGAGTATAAAGTATCAAGTACAATTATGTGCGGAGTAAAACAAATATACATAGTGAATTGAGTGAATTTTTGTGTGAATTTATTAATTGAAACAAAACACCTAGCTTGGGTCGACCTAGTTTATTCCATTCCCTTTCAATTCTATCATGGACTTAATCATAAGATTAATGTGAGATTTTAAAAAAAATAGCGAGAATGCTCCATTAATTAATAAAACCACAAGCATTAAGATTAAGGACAATGCTAAACCGAATAATTGATTTTCATCATCTAACCAACTACTCGAGTGAGATTTATCTAGATTAGAAAGTAATGCTCATCAAATAGAATCCCAATTTGACTTTACAAACTTATTTAACCCTTGCTTCTAGGTGATTAACTACCTAACGATTACAAATTAGGGCCAATCAAAGCAATCAATCATACTAACATAGCTAATTTTTCAGATTATCCCATGTAAGATAGATTGAAGAACAAATTCAAGATGAAATCTCATAAAATTCAGAACAATCTCAGCAGTTACAACCCAAGTCTCAAGAATGAAGAAGGAATGGAAATAAACTACAAAACCCAAGCTAAATACTTACCTATTAGTCACAAATCATCCTCTAAAATCAATAATCAAGTTGTATGATGCTAAAAATGGCAAGAGATTATAGTGTTTGGTTGAAAGGAGAAGGAAAATAAGTCAAAAATGGCAAAACGGCGTGATAACCTACATTTCAAACGGAAAATGTGATATATAGCAGGTGTCGCAGTATTGCAACGCTGTGTAAGCAAGCTTGCGCGCCTCCGTCTGGTGTTCGTATTGTTGCAATGTTTCCGTGTTCCAAGTAAAAATATAATGCTTTTGTCCCCTAGCGTTGCAACGCTCCGATGAGGGCAAAAGTGTGATTATTCAGCCTTCTTTCCCTTTTGGTGCAGTTTAGCTCCCAACTTGGCCGTTTTATCGTCTTTTTATCTCGAGTGCTTCATTCAACCTCTTGTACACTCGAGACCTATAAAAATATCAATTAAACACATTAAATAGCCTAACGATCCTGAATTAAGGAGAGAAATATAGCACATTTTCGATGCTATCAAGTTTTGTCCTAATGAGCCAACCGAAGGGAAAAACCGATTAGGGAAAAAACTAAAGCAGTCCTATCTACAAACCATTTCTAAAGTTTGCCCATGATATTAACCTAATGCACAAACCATCTGAAGGGGGACGCTCCTAGGACGCCTCGAGGTCGTGCAAGAAGGTCTCACGATGCAAACCAATGAAGGAGACCATAGGTCATGTTGACACATATCCTTCTCCCACTTATTATAAACACTCTCTTCATTCACCTTGATATTGACCCATGCAAACACCATCCAAAGAGGGACACTCCCGTCTCGAGACCGAGCATGAGTCTTACGACGTGAACTTTTAAGGAGTATGTGAGTGAAAAAAATTGACATATTGTATATATCTTTTTCCTCCCACTGAGTATTTTACAAAAATTGGTTATTAACGTAGTAAAAAAACGATTAATTAGCTTTAATTAAGTCTTTGTTAATTTGCTCAATATAACACTTATATTGAATATTTTAACAACATGTGACTCCATTTGTTAAACCTTTTAACGAAATCAATCACTTATTGCATGCTTATAAAATATTTTCCTCATTCACCTTCCAGGTTGGCTCCCAGGTAGAGATGTTCTGTTTCCATCAGCTTAAATACCTCAGCCTAGATAGAACTTTCCTTAGACAAACGTCCCTTATGGACAATTATTTTATAAATTTAATTTCTTATTAAATTTCATTTTAATCCTATTAAAACAAATAAAAAGATTAACCTATTGCTAATCTCATTAGAAACGTGTTTAACATAAGTCTAAGTGAATTAATTTTAAATCATTTAAAATTAAATTGGACATATGTTTGCATGCAACTCTTTATTATAGATTTTAATTCTAATTTTATTATACTTATAACCATTATAAGATAATGAAAAATAAAATATATAATTGCATTCAAAGACATTGATTATATATAACATTTATATTTATCTAAGTAATGTCATGCTCAATGCAAAATTTATTTTAATTGAAAAATATAACAATTATATCTAACAAATATTAAGCACACATATCCATCATGTCATCATACATTATAACAATTATAACATAGTCTGATGCATGAACATGCTTAATGTACCATCATCTAAAATAATATAACACTCATATTAAGATGTATGAATACTTACATTTTGACATGATGCATGAACATATTTATCCTAAGGTGGGATTTTGAATCCAAAGGACATACTTTATGTACCATTAAAAAATAATTTAAATCATACATCCCATGCATAATTAAATTAACAAAATAGTAAAATTGACCATCTATTGACATTCCTAGAAAATAAAATAAAATCTAAAACCCTAGATTTTAGAAAATCCTAAAAGAAAACAGAAAAAGACAAAAAAAAAAAATTACTTCTATACAACGGCGACGGTAGATAAACCAGGGTTCAAAACGACAATCCAACCGTTCAAAACAAGACCCTAGGTGTCCTGAACATATTGACCAAATTTTAGCCGATCCAACGGTTAGAACTTCATTATCGACAAATTTTCAAAAACTGTCCTTGAAAAACCGAACTGTGCTGCATTGTTTTCTCTCCGTTTTTCTTGTTTTGCCTTTGTTTTCCCAGGTTCTTTTCACAGTAACCTTTTTCCATGAAAGGAACGGACCCACATAATCGATTTACAATATATATATAAAAAAAAAAAATCCATAAACACTGAGTTTTACATTGATCTCATCAATTAAAATTGTAAATCTAAATGTCAAATGCCTAAACAGTTAACCTGCAAACCACAATTAAAATCACATATATCTCATGCATATATTTTAAAAGCAACCCATCATTCTATTATGATTTTGTTTCTAAAGAACCGAAAATCAAAATTGCACAGATTGGTCTTTGATACCAATTGAAGGGATCGAATCCCAAGCGGAAACGTGTGATCGCCTTGCAGTTTTGTTTCGGATTTTACATAAACAAAATACGGTATAAAAATAATAACATAATGGATAAACAATTAAGATTAGCATGCATTTACGAGAAGAAAAGAGGGAAGAGTACTCCAAAACATCTCTTCAATGATCAAGAGACACCAGCATAAGTGAAACCTTGTTATTCTCTAGGATCCCAAGAATTGGATGTGTGGTCTCCAAGACTTGGAAGAGGAAGAAGAAGTAGTAGTAGAGAAAAAAATAGAGATTTTGAGAGAAGTAGTAGAAGACTGGGATTCATAATTCCTAATTCAACTGTGTTACAAACATGGGCCATGAAGACCTATTTATAGAGAGGATGGGTGACCCCCTTCTCCTAATTTTTCTTATTCCTACTCTAGTTCTAATTTAATTAATTAGTCCAATAATTAAATTACCATATATATTAAATCGAATTTAATATATACAATTAATTAATAAATAAATAAACATCACATATTTATTTCTCTATTTCTAAAAAATTAATTAATTAATTAATCATTAATTAATCAATTAAACGACTATATTAAATCATATTTAATATAGAATTAATCAACATATAATTATCAAATATTTATATGTATACATCTCTTTAATATTTGAATCTTATTCAAGTATTTTTCTATCTTAATTATAGATCACATCTATAATTAACCATATTATATTAATCTTATTAATATGCAATTGATTTGAACAAATCAAACCATTCCTCTTATATATCCTTTAGTGAGCTAACAAGGTAACCTTATGGACCTACAAATTAGAAACTTCAATGATATAAGATTAATTAATTAAGTTCTTTAATTAAATTAATCAATTTTCGTTAACTACCGGTCACTCCATTAGAGACCGGTAGCTGTACTCTTCACACTATAGATTTATTTCTGTGTTCATGAATATAACCAATCAACAGTGAGTCGACCATTCACAAATTGCTCATAGCTATAGCTGAGTCAAAATATTGTTTTACCTATGTAGTTACATCTAACTCCTTAAATACCACTGATCCCTCTAATGAACAAACAGTTTATAGTTGGGTTTATAGTCCAACTATAAATTAACACCTCTCAGGCCAGTGAGAGGTTAAAGCCTCAATGTTCAAGTCTTAGAATCAGCTATTAAGGAAACAATTTATCTACTTTTTCCTAAGGTCGGGAAATGAGTGATTTCATCTTGTGTAATTGTGTTCCCTACTTCCTACTCAGACAAGTCCCCAAGATGGCAGGCTTGTTAAGTCAGCTAAGAAGGTCACTCTCACCCATACAAGTCAAAGGATTGCCCTCATAGATAGGAGTTTACAACTTACTCAGGTTTAAGGTCAAGTCACCTATAGTTATCCTAGTGAAATGTAAGTCTCTTCTAACAATGGTGTTATATAGAGAGACTATTCATTTTGCGGTTTGGTCTTATAGAAACTCTTTGTATAGAATACCATCGCTCGCATGTCTCCACATGAACGATTAGGATCAGATCATTTGTAACACTTTACAATAATTGTGACATCTACACAGCAGGCCGTATCATAGTGTCACCAAGATAAGGTAAGGTACTTAACCTTATTCATCTACTACAAACCGTTTAGACTTAAATGTGATCCACATGTATGTCTCCATACATGTTTAAGTTTCATAAAATAACCTTGAATCTTAGTTTATTGGATTGATTGCATAGTGTCCAAGTATGCCACCTCCTACTTGCAAAAATTTCGGTCATTTGTGGATTTTGTAAATATACATACATTGGTTGAAATTCCACGAATTTTAGAGAAAGTGGAAATTTTTGGAGGAATTTTCTATTTTCTATAATTTTCCCTTATTTATTTAGTTATTTTATTTTATTTATATATTATTTTAATATTATATGTTTAGAAAGTGGAGATTAGGTTGACGTGTAAAAAATGACTATTTATGTGTTTAGAATTTTTTTTTTTTGAATAGGTATTGTAATTAAAGTGTAGGGTGGAAAAATCGAACCTCAAACCACGAGATTGATAATATAAACATTATGCAAGTTGAGCTATGCTCTTGTTGGCTACGTGTTTAGAAATTGATTTCAAGAATGAAAGTATTTTTTAATGCTTCAAAAATTATTACAAATATTATGTTACTTCATGTTTGACTCTTTAAAATTATAATTGCTTACCATTATTTTAAAAAGTCTTAGCAATTATAAATTAAGGCTTACTTTGAAGTTGTTGTAACTTTTAAAATAAATTATTGCAATTGTGCTATTAAAAAAATTAATTATAAAATAAAGTAAGTTAATGTTTTGTAAATTTTTGCTTTAAACTAAAAAAAATTGGAGATTTTCAAAAATAGAAAAATAAAAAAAAGACTATTTACACAAAGTAGCAAAATTTATTTTTTTATAGAGATAGATAGAAACAGATATAAGTCTATCAATGTTTGTCAGTGATAGAAAGAACGGATTGAAGTCTATTTATATCCATTAGTATTTGTTTGTTATTTTTTTTGTAAATAGTTGGAGTGAAAATTTCTAAGAAAAATGTAAGATGTTTGATGATAAATATGTTTGGTTGTTGCGGTAAAATAGCGACTAAAATAAATCAATTATCAAAATTTACTCTTTTTTTTTTTATATATATATATATAATGTATATTTTTTAAATAATATATCATCCATGTCAACTTAAATTTATATTTTATTTAGATTGCTGGTTAAGTACAAGATTATTGTTAAATATGGGAGAGATATGTGCAATTTGAAAATATTTAAAAATTTATTTACGTGTTAGATTTATTTGTATGAATATTATTATTATGATTTAACCAATTTTTGTAAAAATTACGTTTAAAAAACTAAATTTGAGATTTATGAAATATAAAGATTAAAATTGGATAATTAAAATATAGAGACTAAAATTGAACAAATTTCAAAATGTAATTCTAAAATTGGTAGTTTAATCTACAAAGTATGATTATACATAAATCTATTTTTAAAAGAAGGCAGGGAACATGTATAAAAAATGTGAAAATGAAGTTGTGTTAAAAAATATTATTTTAAGAGGATCAATCTTATCAAACATTCAAAATGATTAAAAAAATTTCCTATACTTTTAACGCCAATTCATATCAACGTATACATTTGTGTGAAACACACACATAATTCCGTTATCATAAAGAAAAAAACCCGATATTAGTGAACAGAAAAATCCCAGGTTTTGATAATTTTAATTTCAATTATTATTATTATTTAATTAGAATTTCGATTATTATCAAACTCTAACTACCGTGCTCCTTAATGTAGCAAA